>NC_090230.1:45103539-45266039 GCF_024489055.1 Chanodichthys erythropterus | reverse complement strand
GTCTCTTTGCCCTCCTTACATGTGGCTCTGTATCTGTCTCCTCCTGGTTTTAATTTGGAGTTTTGTTTGCCTTTGAATTCTCATGTCATCTCCTGCCAAGCGAGGAGGGGGTCTGTTTGTGCAGGCTTTGGTTTCTACACAGAGCTCCCTATGTTCTCTCCCCTTCCCCCATCCAATCTCCCACTATCTTTCTCTTTCTATCCCTCCCTCCCTTAAATACATAGGTTTCACCCACTTTTTCCTCAAGCCTGCTGTTTTTAATGCATATCTTTTTAGGCAACACATGCTGTCTGTCTTTCACAATAGCCAGCCACTTTCCCACCCACTTCTGCTGCTTTTGTTTGCTCTTATCTCAAAGAATGTTGATACCCGCTGCGCTCTGATTTTAATTAAGTTGATTGGCAGCACCTGTAATAGCAGCAGTTGTATCCATTACCCTGATCATGGCTTCCTATGCTGTGATTAGTTATGACGCAGTGAGAATGAATATGGGTGGAGTGTGAGAGAAGGGCCTCAGGGACTCATCCTTTACATTCATGATGCACCATATGTGAAGCGGAAGATGATATTTCAGCCTTTAGCTGGTCAGACTGGAATGATAATATTTTACGTTTTGAGATAATTGCCTACACATACGGTCTCATGCTTAAAACTGCTATACTAATATCTCAATAATCGATTATTAGGCTGATTATTTCTTCGATTAATCGGATTAAAAGCTAAATTTTCTTTATTTTATTGACAAAACACACTGTTTTACATCCTGTCCAATGCTGTCCTTCAAACATACGTGCCAACTGAATGCTGTGAAAACATATAAAGTCCGAGGTTTAATACAGACTGTCAGGACTAGCGTTCATGCAAAATGGAAATACTCACGTGAATTTGTAAAACTTACAGATAAGGATATAACCGTAAAATGTAAGTTTTGCTCTGAGGAAACGTATCGCACATTAAACAGCCCACACATCTGTCAAAACATCTGACAGGGCAAGTCATGTTAACTTTTCACTAATGCATTAGCTTGAAGCTTAAAAAACAGAATTCTTTTTCTATTTTTAGATGCATTTTATGCATAGAAATTCATTATTAATATTCAGTGCTGTAATTGATGTGACTGGCGGAAGTTTTCCGTGTAAGGTGGACAGATGCGACTAGTCGATAATGTCATTCGTTGTCGAAGATTTTCATTATCGATATATTTGATTACTTGTTGCTGCCCTAATGTGCATAAGACTGTACACACTTTGTACAGATTCGGTATGTGTATAGGCCTAAATCTTATTTAGCATTACATCTTGTTATCATAAATTATCCTTTGTCTTTGATCGTTTCATGCATTAAAAAGTTTTTTAATTTAATTTGCCAAAAGAAAAAGAAATTCTATAGTATTTTTCATGTATTAGTAATATATAATTAATAATAGTAATAATAATAGTAATTTGTTATTATTTATTATTTGTTAACATATTAACATTATTATTATTATTATTATTATTATTATTCATCATGTGCTTGAAGTGATTTATAATGCTGCATGTCAAGTCTGCATATTGTCGTGGAAATGTTGCAATGTAACCTTTGTATATGAGACCGCGTCCTTGTAGTTTTTAGTTTTTCTAATTTTCTCTCCTTCCTGTTTTCTTTCCCTCAGTGCGCCCCTCTAAACCCAGATGTTATGCAGATGGTCAAACACAGGTGGGGAAAGATATGGTGTTGAGGTGCAGCTCTGTGGAGGGCACAAAGCCACTGCAGTACGTCTGGGAGAGAACCACCGGCAATAAACTACTGCCACCCCAGGCAGTCCTCGGTAAGTTCCTTTTATTTGTGTACCCTGAAAGAGGTTTTTTTTTTTTTTTTTTTAAGTTTTGATTAACTGTCAGGTGCCACAGTTAAAATGAAGAATCTGTCTCTTGCTGCACACAGATCCAGTTGAGGGCACCATGAGTCTGAGGAACGCCACTGAGGCAGCTTCAGGAACGTACCGATGCCTTGCTAAAAACCGTATTGGAACAGAAGAGTGTACGGTGATGGTCAATGTCACACAACGTGAGTCTTTCAAGTCTGCCCTATTCTTGTTTTTTGTCTTTCCCTTATTATCTGATTACTATAATGTGGTGAATGGACTTATGGGTTATGTCCTAGACTCTAAGCCTCTGCATCTCAATAAAAGTCCTTCTTTCTGCCCCTTTGCAGCCCCTAACACAGCCGGCATCATCGCAGCTGCAATAATATGTGTTTTGCTGCTTCTCATTCTCATCGCCCTCATCATCTTTTGCTGCTGCCGTAATCGCCAAAAGAAGAAGTATGAGAAAGAGATCGCCTATGAGATCAGGTACTACACACATTCTTGGCCATAATGTCCTAAACAGTCCATTACCTCCTGATGTGAGTTTAGTCTATAGCCCTATTCGGATGGTAATTGTTTCCCAGGGGGGGCATAAGGTATTTTCACCGTTTACAAGGGGTAGTCTGTTTTTTCTTTTTTTTCTTTTTTTTAAATATTGCTGTCTAAATCCAGAATGTCAGTGTTTTTCTCCAAGCACCCACGTAAAAATCTCCGGCCGAATTACCTACTGTTTTTTGACAAACATCAAGGTCATGTGGTCATTTAATTGCTATCCGAATTTGAGTTTACAAGAAGAGATCAATACAATATTCACTGTTCACTGCAGAGCACCGTATGATAAATGTTGAGCTTCATTGCAATTTTAAAGATACATTTATTATGTTGGAAAGTATTTACAAGAACAAAAGTATTTTCATCACTGCTCCACCACTGTAGCGGGAAGATGTTGAGAACAAAAATGAGAAGGAGAAATAAAGCCCAAAGGGGTAATTATTCTGGCAGCAACAGGTGTGCAATACCATTTTAAAATATGTAGCCTATTAGATTCAATTACATTAACATATAAACCAAGCAGCTTCATGCTTACCTCATGTACTGTAAATAAGAGGCTATATTAACTTATTTCTGCTAAATTCCCTATTTTTAAATGACATCATTCGAGTTAAAAAGCAAGACAAATCTATTTCAACTATATAGCGCGTCTATCTTCCTATTTTTATACAGGAGATTTAAATAATCAAATAATAGGATATTATTATTAATTAAATATGAATTTATTCTCATTATTCCAAGCATTTGCCATTTCATTCACAGCAGACAATAATGCAACCAACCGCATGAGCAGTGCATGCGCTCCCACAAAACTCGCTCCTCCACCATGAATAAATCGTCATCCGTTTTTATCACCGAGTTTTATCACTGAGGCGCCATGCAAATTTATTTTTACAGATGTCCACATGAGAAATTATCATCCGAATAGGGCTTTAGTGAACCTTTTCCCACAAGACCCCAGAAAGACACTTAAAAATTAAAACATTTTATTAAAAAAACACCTACTTTTTCCAACTGACATAATGTGTGGAGCCAACAGTCTTCAATTTAATATCGAAAGGAACAAGAATGAAAGCGAAAGGGAGCTCTTGACCCAGATGCCATTTGGTACGTGTCACTGTCCCTATGTCTGTTTGATTCACTCAGTCTCTATTCAATCACTGGCATTTACTGATGACCAAACAAAGCTGATGACCAGTGAAACTGGCTAGCGATGTGATCACCCTTCCCCTCTCACCCCTTTTCTCTTCAAACGAAAGGCTGGTGTAATCAGTTCTGTGCGTTTGTTTGTTCAGTCGATTCCTGTTCTGTCAATGCCTCTCCCCTCTGTCCCTCTCTCGCTCCCCCGGCCTATTGAAATGGCATTCCTCACTGTGAAGGGGCAGGCTGTGGGTCAGGCCCTTTATTAGGCCCCCCTTGGACCCCAGAGCTGGACTCTCTGTCTGGGGCCTTGCGCTGCCTCACTTAGGCCATGACAAAAGAGGATTATCCAAATAAGCCAGTTTCTCTTAGAGGAGACCCCGCTGTCTGTCTCTCTTTCGCTGTGTTCTGTGCTGTAATGGATTATTGCTGCTGATTACTTGTTAATTTGGAGGATGGGGGAAGAGCAGGGCCTGATGGGCTACACTGGAAAGCCCTCCATAGTTTTATTCAGCCAATCTGAGGCCTGAGTGCCAAAGCAGCAAAACAAACCAAACAACTCTTGACTCAGCTGCAATTTTAGCTTCACTGAGCACGTACACACTGTAAGTTTCAGGAGTGACAACCGAATTTAAATGCGGGAGTGAATCCCCTAAATTGTTGTTAAATGTGTGTAAACCATAGCAACGTTCTGGCACCTCTCTTGTTTGGTATCCGTTACTGTGACTAAAGTAATATTACAGTGTCAAAACAATTTATAGTGTTATTAAAGTGAGCAGACATGAATCGCGATATTTTGGTCTTATTTTCAGCATAAAGCATTTGGATTTATTTTGGTTTATTATGGGGCTTATTCTTGTTTGCTGATTTTTCTAGCAAGATCTGGCAACTCGAATGAGTCGAGGCTCATGCTTTCCCTGTGATTCACCACACATACAGAAGAGCGACACATCTCTGATGCACGTTAAAAAAACGTCACTAACAACTAGTTGTTCAGTTTGGTTCCGTACACACTGCATATAATTTCTGTAAATGCGTTTGTCACTACCTCTATTTTTCGGGAGTTAATTCGGTTGTAGAATGCGGTTGTCAGTCCCGTATTTTACTGAACTGTGTTTGTACAGAATGCAATTAAGCGCTAAAAGGTGAACTGACAACCGAATTTAGCTGCAGTGTGTACGTGGCCACTGTGCCCCATTCCTGCCTCTGTCAAAGTTTGATTGTACCACAGGAGATGTTTTCTTTGGCTCGACCTGTCCACAATGTTGCTTCCAACCATTTTCACCAGGAAAAAGTTTTGACTCAGCCTTTCCTCATGAACAGGGTTTATCAAAAATGAGAACAATTATTTTAAATAGTAATGTTTTATATTATTACTGTTGTTACTATATTTTTGATTATATAAATGCATCCTTGGTTGCGATCTTACTGACCCCAAACTTTTGAATGATAGTGTATTAACAAAACTGCATAATCTGTTTAAAAAACATTTTGTCTGCCAAATCAAACTCATGTGGTGCAACCAACAAAGTCATGTGATCTAACCAATAGAAACAGAGCGACATGCGTCATAATCTGAAAACTATCAAACCGTCTCCATTGACTTTGTATTGCGTGAGGCTGCATCCTTGTCTTTTCTGATTTATAACAAAAAACAGAACAATGTCTAAAAGCTGCTGTGTGACAAGGTGTACAGAAAACAAGCTAAAAAAACGGAACCAAAACCTAGAAGCTTTTATAAGCTGTCGACCCAAAAAACGAGCGTTTAAGGACTAAAAAGTGGATACAGGCGATTGAGACAGAGCGCAATGTCATATTACTCTGAGAACTACGCCCACTGGAGGGTAACGTAATCAGCGACAGGAAATATAATATATAAAACTGACATTTGGATATTTGACTTAACAGTGACTACATGTTTACTGCACATGTAGGCTTACTGAGGCATACTGAGTGTCAGGATCCCAGAATTGACCCATTCTTCCTGCTGATGCTTCACGTCTTATTGCCTATATCCACTTTTGTCTCCTTAAAGGCTGTCTCTTACGGTTTGGTAGCTTATAAAAACTTAGTTCTGGGTTTTTTTGCTGTACACCTTGCCACACAGCAGCTTTAAGGCATTGTTCCGTTTTTTGTTATAAGTCAGAAATGACAAGGAGGCAGCCTCACGCAATACAAAGTCAATGGAGACTGTTGGATTGTTTCCCCCCCGGTGTGGATGTGGCTCTATATGCAGAAACAAACAAAAAGATGGAAATGATATCATAGAGAGAACCCATGTCAGGTGATTTGATGTCAAAAAAAAAAAATTAATAATTATTAATAATAAAAGGTCAAATTATCTAAGGTATGATTAGTTCTTACAACCTTGTTTTTTAAGAAATCTCCCTGACAGGTTTTGATTAAATACTTTTCCTCTCCTTCCCACAGAGAGGATGTCCCCCCTCCAAAAAGTCGTGTTTCTACCGCACGCAGTTTCACCAGTGTGGGCAGCCAGCGCTCCTCTCTGGGCTCCATGTCTCCTTCCAACCTGCATGAGTACACCAAGCCTCAGTACGACAAAATACCCAATGACGAGTATGAGAGGCCCCCTAGCCACGCCCCTATTCCCCCGCCCAGCAGAATGGCTGGTCCCAACCTCAGCCGCATGGGGGCCATCCCCGTCATGGTCCCTGCCCAGAACAGGGATGGGTCCATTGTGTAAAGCTGAACCAGGATCAGTCTCTGCACATTTTGACTGTCACTATTCTATTCATTGTTCTACCGGAATTTGTGAAGGAGCAAATGAAGGTCTCTGCAGAGAGATCAAAGTGAGCTGAAATCCGATGAAATCAAATTTGACTTCCAGAACTTCAACAAACATTCACAAAAAAAAAAAACTTTATTCAACAGGATGCGCAAAGGTGATTGATTTGCCTGTTCCTGTTTTGTAAATAATGCAATGCATGATGTTTTTTTTTTTTTTTTTTTTTAATTGAAGGCCCTATCTAATGTTAGGCACTTGAATTGTTTGCCCATTAGGTGTTCTCCAGAGATGAAATGAACACAAAATCAAACTAAATTAAATGTGGTACAACCCATAGTTTGCTGTTTTAGAAGCTTTTTTTCCCCCCCAGTTTGAAACATTTTAAGGCAACTTTAAACCTTTTATCTATGACAGTTATTTTCTCTTTATGCTTCAAAAGACTGGTAAAGATTTTCTCAGAGGTCTGCAGAAAATATGTGGGTTGGCTTTGGTTTGTGGATAGGTTGTTTTTTTTAAAAAAAAAAATATATATATATAGCACCATTTGTTTGGATTGGAGATTATTTACATGTGATGTGTATATATTATGAAATTGATTTATCTGAAAATGAGCTAATACTGTGACTCCTAACCTGTTTTGCTTTTTTAATGGACCATTTGGCAGTTTTAAACCCCAATCGGTACATGTCAGAGTGATTAGTGTACAAACCTCTGATTGGTCGTTTCCTTATGCTTACATTGGCTTGTGACCCCCCACGCCTCCACCTCCCCCTACACTGCGTCAAAGTGGTAGTCGTCAAAGTAAGATTAAAGGGTTTATTTCAAAAGATGCTTAAGCTGGGTGGTAAAATACGGTTCATTGAGCAATCAGACTTGGGTAAGTTTAAAGACTAACAGCCACCACCGCTTTTCTGGCCTGCCTCAGCCAGGCCAGAAAAGCCGATCACAGATGTCTCTGATTAAAGAGCTGCATAATGCGCAGACTTTAACAAGAGATCCTAATCCTAAACCTGCATTTGGCTCGGCCATCAACACATCCCGCTTTAAAGCTAATTGTCAGTTTGATTTGTTGTTTTGAAGTTTATCTATCAGATGGACATCTTAGTGAAGAATTTGTTTTGTCACATCAATTTAAACCAATTGAATAAGGTCAATTTAAACAGATGATCATCCATAGATTTATAATACTTTTTTTTTTTTTTTTTTTGAGTAGTGTATTGATTAGTGTATTGATTAGATTTTAGTATGAATTTTATTCCTTAACACTCTTAAGTCATTGTATTCACCATAATGCCCACTAGTCATGAAGAAAAATTACAGTCTTTCTCATGGTGTGGATTACTGTATATTTTATCCCACAGGGTCACCCTAATGTTCACTCTGTGCCTTTTTTAACTTTGGGTGTAATGAACAGGTGTATCACACAATAAGTGAGTCAACATCAGCAGTGTAAGTTGAATAATACATGAACAATTACAAAACAATCATCCTTTGAAGTACATATTGATTTGTGGTGAGTTGTAATGCACAATTTAACATTATATGATTTGTTGCCAGTCTCTGTGCAACAAATAGAACTCGATATACATATATCAATATAATGAACCTTTTTTTTTTTTTCCTCTCAGAAATTTTTTGTCTCATGCTGACAACTATACGCTTGTCTGTGTCTGTCTCTTAAGTCTGCTGTATACAGAAGCAGCCTTTTCGCAATCTGCTTGTCTTTTGACCAGGGTTCCTGTTGAATGTGTAAATATATTTACTGTAAATGTTGGGTGCGATTGATTGCGTTGTCTTTACGTCTGTACTATGTTGCCGCTTGGGTTGCACTCTAAGGCTGCAAATGTGATAAAGGACAAGAGGATGATCAGGTTAATCATCCACCATCTGGGTATGGTATTATTAACATTTATTATGCATATGTTGTCATTATCTGAAAGCACACGCACTCGTGATTTCCCTTGGCTTTTATTTATTAAGTCTCTAAGAATAGGGGTGCTGTTACAGGATCAGTTCAGCTTGTTTAAATGTGGAGACTAATGCCAGTGTAAACACGGAAATCTGATCCTTGATCAGCTAAACCTTTACCTGCTAGCTGTGCAAATCGGCGGCTTGGAACCGAAAGATCTGTTTTTTGTTTTGATGGGGCCCATTTGGTATTTCATAAAAGTAGAGCTTAGGCCGGTTCTCTGTATAGTGCCATTTAAAAAGATACTGAACTTTCCTAATAAGAGACAACCAATGATATTAACTGTAGAATTTTTTTCTTTCAAAAACTGTACTAATATTACATAACTTTTTTTCTCTTCCTGTTTGTTCGGTTTGCACATCATGTAAAAACCTCATTTTATTTTTGTGTGCTTTTTGTGATGTTTTTATTTTTTATTTTTAAATAAAGATGAAACCGCTATTATTCTACACACATTCTCTGAGCTATTCACTCATTCCCTCCTCTGCATACTGCTCTCCGCAGGCTACTGGCGATGCTGTCGCATTTCAGAGTGATTAATTTTAATCTCCCGTTGATTTCCACCTCTAACTCCAGGTGAGGCCATTCTCTCGCCGCCTAATGACCACAATTAATCAATGACTCGCAAAAGCACTGGCGGCTTCGCTGACCAAGAGCAACAGAACCCGAAGCGATGGCTGTTTCTGTGCGAGTGAAAAGCTGCAGCTCGGTGCATGTGGAGTAATGCCCTTGAGGGTGCTTCATAAAACACGCTGTCAGTCAGTCAGCCAAGTCATTGCAAATAACTAATTTGTACCGCAAGCTCAGCCATTGTGCCAGTTTAAGAGAGGTGAATCAAAGTGTAGAAATGGGTGATGAATTGCTTTGCTTAGCTTTGATTAGAATGGTGTCAATTTTTTTTTTTTTTTTTAATTTTAAAGATTTTAAATGACTTTTGTGCAGATTCAAACATATCAACAAGTGAATAATACCCTTTGTTATATCTGAAAATAGCGCTTTCCGTTTTGTAATGAAACATCACTCTTAAAAGAGTTAGTTAGATCCCCCATAAATGAAATGCAAATCTGAAATCTAATAGTGCTGCAATGATGACGCAATTTTGTAGGCCAACCCGGAAGTTAGGATCACCCTGATTCCCCCAATAGGATTTTTCCATTGGTGTTTGGATTATTGCAGCAAATAAGCACTGTGACTAACAAAACTTTATGATCCTTTCACCTTTTGTTCAGGATGATGATCATTAACACAGCTTTTATGAATTTTGAAGCCTAAATACAATTTCCATATGTAAAAAGCTAAACGCTAAAGACGGACTACACCACAGTTGAACAACTTCAACATGACCATCAAGCATCAAACTCTTTCAGTCTTCATTTAAAAAACATTTTCCCTGAAAGTCTGAGTAACTATAGTTACTCAATAGTCGCAATAGTGTGATTAGAAACACAATGAGGCAGTAAAAGAGAGTAATGAGTAGAGTTCACCTGGGGTGCATTTCCCAGAGAGAACTGTTCTGTCGTTACCAATAGAGTTCAATGGGACTTATGACCATAGTTCACTAACGATGGTTTCGGGAAACGCACCCCTGTTCGGTGCGGTGACGTTTAATCTTAAAGGGTTAGTTCACCCAAAAATGAAAATTCTGTCATTAATTACTCACCCTCATGTCATTCCACACCCGTAAGACTTTCGTTCATCTTCAGAACCCAAATTAAGATATTATGAAATCTGAGCGCTTTCTGTCCCTCCATTGACAGTTTATAATTTTCTGAAGAGACTTGATCACTTTATAAGATGAACCAACTGAATTTAGGCTTTTATTCACAAGTAAACCTCCATCAACACAAATCATTTGTAGTAAATGGAAGCTCAATCATGTTGCGAGAACCAAGTAGGTTCATTCTCATGTTACACGCAGCACGTTTGAACTTCAGGAAGAGGTTTGATCCCGTGCGTCAAGCAGGTTCGCTTGAGATTCTGTTTATGTTCGCTGATCAATGTTTATATGTGAATAATAACCTAAATTCAATCTGTTCATCATATAAAGTAATCATGTCTTTTCAGAAAATTTGGATTGATCAATCAAAAAGATCTTCATTTGTCAAAAATGGTAGGTGGAACCTGTTGTTAAAAAACAAGCAAATCCACATCCAGGCATTCACAAACAGGCCTGTTTGGGCTAATACATGTTGGTGTTTTCTAAGATGTAGCCCTGTCTTATAATAAAGGCTTTTTACCTTTCGAACTATGCGAGTTCTTGGATGTGGATTTGCTTGTTTTACAAAAGGATCCACCTACCATTTTTGATATTTTGTTCCCCTTCTGGAGCACACATAGTTTTGTTTGTGATACCAGATGTGCCCCTGGATGATATATTTTCTTAGATCAAAATCTTCAATATGAACGAAAGTCTTATGGGTGTGGAATGACATGAGGGTGAGTAATGAGAGAACTTTCATTTTTGGGTGAACTATCCCTTTAAGCTTAAAATACATTAATAATACCCCACTTGTGAGATATATATATATATATATATATTTTTTTAACCTTAGTTTGTGTTCACCACAGACGTTATTACGGACAATTAACCTAAAACCCATTTAAAACAGAACAATGATGTTGTTCATTGTCATTGTTACATTACATATTTATTAAATGGATGCACAAATGAGATTTTATGCAAATAACGTTTAAATTTCAACCTTTTTCTAACACACATCTATTGTATGCTTCAGACGTTTTGTAATACTTGTTTGGATTTTAGATTTTAGTCATTTTGGAGCTCAACACCCAGTTCACATTACATAAAAAAAAAAAAAAAAAAAAAAAACATTACAAACAATATGTTCTTTTGTGCTCTATGGAAGAAAGTCATACGGGTTTGGTATGACGTGTAAATGATGACAGAATTTTCATTTTTGTGTGAACTGCAAATGGTTGCATATTATGTTGCCAACAAAGCAAATGAAAAAAAAAAAATATTTCTTCAGGTCTCTTGTAGATTTCATACAGTGTTATCGTTATTAGGTCAATAAAGTTATTATATATATTATGCATGAGGCTAAATAACCACAGCAGTTTCTAGAGGTGCTGTTTTAACATTATGGCAGCGTGAACCCTTTGTGAATGTAAGTTAACCATTCTTTTAATTTTTTTATTGTTTGGTTTTTACCCTCACACAACAAAGACCTTCAAGCTACCTTTAATATCAATTTCATTTGAATGTTTTTATTGTTTGGTTTTTGCCCTTGCATAATGAATGCCTTCAAGCTCCCTTTAATATCTATTTAATTTCTCAGGCTTTGAATGGTGGTCAATAACATGATTAGTTACAATGCCAATGTCTATAGCTATAAATGAATGATATTGACTTTTTCAGTTATATTTATTGATCGATGGACATTTGTAAGAAATCACAGACCCCAGTAAACCATGACTAAAGTACAGAGCAAGTCATTAACTGCTGAATCTCAGTATATTTTTCATTAAGGCAGCTCTGGGTAAATTATTGCACAGTGAATATGTGGTAATTTCAGAGACAGCATGCTCAAGCCATCAAAAGCACATTAGAGTGTAATGTAATTGTGTTAATGTAAGGGAAATTTGCTTCCCCTGAGCTGATTTGAACTCCCAGAGTCAGTGATGTATGCCCATCTCTGCTTTTGTGTTTGGGATTTGAATCTGCACACGGCATTAATCCTGCACAATGGAAAACATCACTCTTATAGACCTCCTCTTCCTCTTGTCCTTGGGCTGAAAACTGCAGTCAGTGAGATGAGAACATGGAAAAGTCCCACTTCACATATACACATACTCTTATTTTTCCTGCTGAAGGTATTAATTGTTTGCATATCACAAGGAGAGCAGGTTGGAGGGAGGGTGTTGATTGCTGATTGGTTGGATGCTGCAAGTTTCCAAGGTAACGTTATCTGGTTGTACACAGAGAGTGGAAGCATGGGAGAGGGGAGGATTTATCTTGCAAGCATAATGCTCTGAGCCCTAACAAGTGAAGCCTCTAAAACGGTGGTGGTCTTGCTCAAGCTCTGCTTTGCCCATATCAGCATTTGTTTTATATCGTGGTAAAAACATTATGGTCTTCTTGGAGCACATTTCTAGACTTTGGCCAAACTGTGACAGTATTCTGACTAAAGGATGAGGGGGAAAAAATGTACAGATCACATCTGATCCTGAAAAAGAAATTATAGGGAGGTATATTCTAGGCCTATTTGTTAGATTTGAAATATAGCTTGGGTTCTGTAAATCCACCGCTACGAGGCCACATAGCACTGTCTGGAATGCATCATGTTTGGGAAGCAGATAACACGGATACACGCCTTCTGGGGGCTTCTGTTTGCTTACTCTCCACCTTCACACAAAGGAATGTGGAGCCAGTTGGGCAAACTGTCCATATGGTTTTAATCAGATGTGTTAAACTTGCAGAACCCTGTATTCACAGCAAGTACTGTACAACCCAAGCAGTTTAATAGAATTATTAACTAAAAATGAACAATAACTCTCGCACACCTATAGGTAAAAGATAGCTGCGTGGGAGAAAAGACCAAAAAAGTAAAAACAAAAAATCAAACACAAAAGAAAGTCCCACACACTATCAGTACTTGCAAAAAGTATCAAAATAGCTTTATTTGCCACAAAATGTTGGTCACATAACCTTCATTGGGCATTTATTAACTGAAAATTACTGACTGGGATTTCAAGAAAACATTCTGGGCCATTTCTAGAGCTCTTTAGTCTGTGCATCAGGCTGTACCAGAGGGGTTTTAAGACTCAAAATACAGACACGCAGGCTCTTAAGGGTAAGAGAGTAAAATTCCTACCTGTTTTGTGTGATCTTAGGCCTACATTCTTGAACTCGGCCATTCTTAAATGTAGATCGTTAAGAAATAAAATGGGCTAGTCTTTTTGCTGTGAAATCCGTAGCCTACTGATTTTTATAAAGTAAACATAAGAATAACTTTTACATTGTAAAATTTCACGATGAACACCTACTCCGCTGAAGCAACTTAGATTTACTTGATTATCCATCATTTTGACCATTGTGAAAAGTGCTCAAGTTAAAAAGTTAACCTTTAAAAAAAATGTCGAGTGTGCGTACGCTTAAATCCACGCCAACGCTCATATTTATAAAAACGGTCTGACGTGGGAAAGTGCTAGAGCCACTTCAGGGTCTGAGCAGACGAACACACATTTCTTGGTCAGATTACTGCAGGTTTTTAGAAATCTAAGCTATTCTTGCAGCTCGCCAAGGATTTAGACAATGACTGTTGATTTTTTTTTATGTAAATGACATTAATTTGGTGTCGTTCAAAATGCAGAGAACTGAAACCATTCAGCTGCGCGCAAGTTCAAGATCATTTGTAAATTTATAGATTTATAGATTTCACATCTGAATGAGAGGCTTACGCTAGTTTTCTGTGTGTTTGTTCATTCTATGAATCACACGTAGGCACATGTGAGAAATGATCGTAAGATCAAATTTAGGATGGTTTCTGCACAACATTTTATAAATGAGGCCCCAGGTGTCCTCTATGATTCTTATTCCAACAACAAAACACTTGAAAGCGACAAGCTCATAATCGCGACTTCAGAAATGGAAAGTTGAACGTTTCTGATAGCACGCAAAGGCAGCATAAAGTATGTTCATGGCATGTAGGAATTACCGTAATTACAAGATTCCGAGATGTAATAAGCATTCCCGTCCTCGTAGAACTCGGAATTACAACTTGTAAACTTGACTTGTATCATGTGATCGCTGTACCACCTGACTGCTGCAGATTCATTTGGGTTGATGGTGTTGCTATAATAGAATTCTCCCAGTATTGAGCAGCAATTGATCAGCTCCCAGTGGAGCGTCACATGTTGTCATCTCGTAATTAAGCCAATTATGACATGGAATGCAGCATTAATACGTTAATGCCTCAAACGTGGTTTATTTAATCAAAACTTAGAATATGAACTATCCATTTTAGAAATATCTTTTGTAAACAATTGTTTTATATATATATATATATATATATATATATATATATATATATTTTTTTTTTTTTTTTTTTTAATTATATAATATTATACATATATTACTTTCCATTTAGTTAGTCTTCTAGTCTTGGTTAGTCTTCTAGTTAGTCTTCTAGTCTTGGTTAGTCTTCTAGTTAGTCTTCTATAACATCTTTATAGAAGTGACATCATTTTTAGAGGGAAAATAGCAGATAAAATTCTCAGTATTAGCAAATGAGTTCATGTCACAGGGCAGTCGCAACGTTACCAAATCACAAGCATGAAAGCTCATAGAGGCTAAAACGTTTTTATTTTTCAATCTTTATTTTAATATCGTCTATTTTAGTCAACAACATTTCATGTTGATGTAGTCAAAGTGTTTATGACCTCATTGTGTCACCTCATTGTCATTTCGTCTTAGTCATGGGAAAAAGGTCATAATCAAATATTTTTCGTAAATTAAATGAATTTCAACCATGTATTGTTTTGCAGCTCTTAATAAAGATCCAGGCCAGCATGTTTTATTCACTCACCAGGTGCCAATATTTACTCACAATTTGTGTTTTTTTTAACCCTGAGTTCATAGCTTTGGATGCAATGAGGTTTTTCCATGTGTCTGAAGCACCGCTGGATTCCATTACAGGCAATCAGCACACACAGACGTTTAGCACCGAACCTTCAGCAAGCAGGTAATGTGTTTCATTGTGGGTGTTAGAGGGTCGATGCAATGTGTTCTTTTTCCTCTCTCGTGGCCATATTGGGGTCATCTCCATTACCGCTGCCGTGTCTGCTGTGTATCTGGAATATATGTGTGGTATGAGATCTCCCAGAGGAGAGCAGAGGTCAGGACCACTGAATTAGCAGTGTAGAGCCATTTCTCACCCCTTGCTTTTTTGTCTCTCCTTCTCTCTTTATGTCTCTATCGTTCTCCATTTTCCCTCTGGAGATATTTCACACCAGAGGCTAAATCCAGTTAGGCAATTAGAGAGTCTTTCTGTGTCTCTGTCTCTAACAGAGATTGAGTCTTCCCCCAGGGCCAACGCATCATGCCCCGCGTAAGTGGGCCTCCAGGGCTCAGAGTATGTGTGATGGGAGATAACTGCGGTCTGATCGGGCTTGTGCCTCTGCAGAGCGTTGATATGTAGGTATAATGGCTCTGAGAGACAAGCCAGGGGTCCAGACGGCAGACACTCCAGTAAGAGACGGACTGATAATTGGTAGAGCGGTTCACTTGATGTGGTCTACTTTGGATGGTTTGAGGGTCTTCAGAGCATGAGGATATCAAATGCCACAGATGGTTGTGCTGATAGTGTGCTGAAAATACCTGAATTGAATGTGATGCTCATGTTTTTTTTGACAAGATTTATTAAGGATTCAATTCTTGAGGAGAACATTTATTAGTAGTTTGGCACAATCGTTTTAATTAATAATAATAATAATAATAATAAACTAAATAAATATGCCCTATATTAAACCATTCCTTTTCCTTTTTTTTTTTTTTAGAAAAAACAAACAAACAAACAAACAAATAAACAAAAACATAAATTTATAATTTTGCCACGCTCTAAAAAATAAAACATTGGTTCAACAACAACAACAAAAATTTCCACTAGAATTTTTAACTTAAGCCAATTGGGAGAATTACATTAATTCAAAGCAATATTTTGAGTTAACCCAACATCATGTTTTAAGTAAAGTGAAGACGTTTTTTACCACAGTAAAACGCATTTCGAAGTAACATGAACGTACCAAGCACCGCTTGTCACTATGATGGTAAATCTCCAAAAACCCACATTAACTCTTCTAAATTAGCATAACAAAACACTAATTACTGCTAAAAATCCCTTACCATTAATCTTGTGCAAAAAACATTATATAACACTTAATTTTGGCATTTACTCTCCCTTTCAAGTGCCATGGGCAAAGCATGATGGGAAATATAAATCCCAGCCCAGTTTCACTTAAGTTGTATTTCTATTTAGTTTATTATTATTATTATTATTAAAATAAAACGATTGTGCCAAACTAATAATTCAAAGTGACATAAAAAACAAATATATTCTAAGGCTAATAAATGTGTCACAATTAGCTGCTGGCTCATTAACTAAATAAATACATGATATTTCTCTGTCATTCACTCAATTTCAAATGCAATTTGAATGAGTGCATTGACTGTGTTGTCTGTCACTGCACTGTAAAAAATATTTTCATGATTTGAGTTGTTCAGATAACATAATATTTTGAGTTTCTGTTGAATAAACTAATCTTTCTTTCTTAACTCAAATTTTTAGTTTAAATGAACTCAAAATTTTAAGGCAACCAGGCTACATAATTTTTTAAGTTAAACCAACCAATCATTTTACAGTGTGATTTTGTCTGTAAAACATTCTGTTTATGACGTTAATCTAATGCCACAATAACACGCTTTAATGCAAAAATAAAAATGAAAATAACATTTTCTAAAGTATGTCTTCATGGGTGTTAAAAGCTCCATTTTCACCGGAGGAAAACTGCTGTGATGAGGGGTGAACGCAGCGAAAACTTAACAGTGGATGTGAAACCGTTTTGTATTGCTCCCAAATTACATTACATTTATGACAAAGAACGGCATGCACATATCATAACAATCTATCAACAAATGCAAACACCTTGCCATCTACTTCTGACGCTGGTGCTGTGCTGCTGCGGACTGAAGAACCATAAAAAGGGCCTAGTGACGCCCCTGCTATATGAGGACAAGCACTTTTTCACATTTTTTAGTTATGTTTGACGCATGGAGAATTTTTCAAGTAATCACACTCCACACTGATCCATGAAATGCATCAGAAATTGACTTTTGAAGGGAAAAAAAAATCCCTCTGTTATCTTGAGACATCATGCACTGGTTTTGGTGTGTTATGAATAGATGAGTTTCACTCTGATAAGCTCAACATGCATTAATATTAATGCAGTCAGCCTGAGAGAAGAGAAGGTCACGCTCTCTTTGATAACAGAATCCATAGCATGAGTTTAAAACAGCTAAAATGTGGTATTTCATTGCATGTCATAAATATTACATTGCACTGTGAACATGTTATTTATACAGCCGAACTGTTGAATCTCACGTGTTTGGAGCTAAAGCAGCTGTTTTTTGTCTTATCAGTGCTTTGTGTTCCACAGAAGAATCTCTGGCTTATTTCAATCTGTTCACGGGAATCAAGGACATGGGGCTGGTACACAAAACAAGGCTTCATTCCTTTGAGAAACACTTTAAGGAAGTTATTCTGTAGGTGCTCAATTACATTAATAATTTGAATAGAAATGCTCTTGCAAAAGGGGCTTGGATGCAGTACATTTAAAAAAATATATATATTTCATTATAATGTCTCTAATTTATCCATACACAATATAGGTTTCACTGGAATATTAAACAATGAGAAGTATGTGTAACTAGAAATAGACAAGGATTTTTGTATTCATGAATTGTGTTTTGGATGCATGGAATTATTATTGTTGTCAAGCATGAGATTATTTGTAACTAATCCCCTCCATGGTTGTATTGATGCATTCTAAGGAGATTTTTGTAACATAAGGAGAAAGAGAAGCACAGCATCTGTGAGGATGTTTTAGATTTGCAGTGCAGCTGGAGGAAATGAAGATGTTATTCAGTGCTTGATTGAAGGTTCTTTCATGTGTCATTCAGTGCAGCTTCTCATGGATTAAAATTGTAACCCTATAAATGACTGAAATGAATGCAAATCGGATGTTATGCAATTTGTGGTGAAACACGGATGTATCATGATCATAGTGTTTGGTCTGCTTTGTTCGAATTCACAGAATTTAATGTCACGATATTTCCTTCTCTCGCTTTTTGGTCTTCAAGGGTTTTTCCTGTTTGACAGCATTCATTGTTTGCATGCCTGTGGGTAGCTGCAACCAGACTGACCGGCTCATTAACCTTCTCAGATGACAGCGCGAGCACGAGCAGTCGATGTAAGAGCTGTGTACCACGCCCTCCACTGCACCTGTTCCTACAGTCCATATACCTGCTCTTGCTGGTCATGTTGCCAGACCCATAAATGACGCGTTTAGATTTAATAAAGGAGCGCTGCTGCCATCTAGTGGTGACTGGTGCTCAAAGCGGACTGGAGCAGCAGCATGGGGTCTTGCTCTCTTACACAGGGGGCAGTGTCACGTCTGCTTGAATTGTTTGACGTCTTGCCATTTTAAGCATGTATTAATATATATATATATATATATATATTCTCTTTAAAATAATACCGATTGTTTAGAAATAGATATGATGACTTATAAAAATAATACATGGTGCAGCTTTGGGTTTAGATGTGGTGCAGCTCCATCTCCTGGCACAGTGGGTCCTCTGCAGCTCCAGCTCTGGATTAAGTCACCAGGAAATAAAAATTGACCATTCTTATTTTTTTAATGGAATATTGATATATTATACATGATTTATCTGTGCACATTATATATATATATTTAAATATTTAATCAAAATAACTTTAACTCCCTCTCTGATGACGTGTTTACTGGCACGAGGGCGGGACAACCTGTCACTCACATGAGATCACAGCAATAGCAAACCACAGCCATCCAATTAATTCTTTATACACAAAATCAAGTCCTGCCCTATTTTTTACTTGTTCGAGAAGCTGTTTCACATACAAGCTACGTCACACTAAGGAAGAAAAGACTATCGCATCTTCATTTCAAGCGTCACCGTTTCCAAACGCTCTTTCACAGGGGTGTCAAATTTAGTTCCTGTAGTAGAGCCACTGTCCTGAAAAGTTTAGCTCCAGTTCTAGTTAAGCATCAGAACCAGCTGAACAAAGCTATGTCCAGAAGACGTCTTTTCAATGTCTTTGTCACAAAAGTCAGACGTTGAACAGACGTCCACTGAGGAGCCAGAATGAAAGTTTTTGAGACGTCTTTTTTTGACGTCTTCTGCACGTCCGATATAGACGTTCATTGAACCTCCGTACAAGGTTAAAATGATGCTAACCCAGCTAGAAATGTAATTGTTATAAGAATGCTTTGAGAACATTATGCTATGTTCTGGTAATGTTTTCAGTGGCAAGTTTTATTTTTCTTCCCAGAATATTCTCCTAAAAAGGTAGGATAACATTATTTAAAAACATTGTAAAAATGTTTAGTGATAACATTGTTAGAACATTATCCCCTAACGTTCTTATAAAGTTTTTAGAGGGAAGGTTCCCATTGGGCGCTGGATGTGGACTTCAACATCACCCATAGACGTCAAACTTTGAATATGAAAATCAGGTTGATGTCTAAACACAAAATTGTTTTGATGTCAAGCTCCAATGTCATTAAACAACTCCAAAAACAGCTTCACATTAACCGACTTTATTTCTGACATACATAGTTTTTATTGAGAATTACCAGAGGTTTAAATGTTGATGATTTGTTGAAAATAAGTTTGGTTTGATGTCACCATGATCGAGGGCAGCGCTTACTTCAGTTACTTCACTCTTGACAGCTGTAGCGTTAAGAGTTTCTTTGGCTGCATTTGCTGTTTGCTGTGGCAAGAAAAGTTAGAGATAATGTGTTTAGCTGTTGTCAGCTGTTTGGTGATAAGAACACGATTGACATCAGGTAGTGGCTAATGACTGAACTTTATATGAAATAATGTTATTAACTTTGAGCTGGAGCTTTTCTCAAGTAACGAAACAGTTCAATAAACCAGATCAAAATAATAAATCTGAAAATACAATGTACACTAAACTACGGAAGCCCTAAACGGCCATGGATTACATTTTTTTTTTTCTCGTGATCACGACTAAATGTTTACTTCACTTAATAATAAAGTTTACAATACATAAATACATATAGGCTATTTAATCACTGTTCCCTAAATGTACGCTTAACATATTGTTTGTGTAATTAAATTAGCTAATATTCAACAGAGCATCTCAAGCGCAGGCAGAGTGCCTTCAGAAAGATGCCAGATTATTCTATAATTCTAAAACCTTTTAGATTAAACCAATTTTATTTTCCATACTTATTTAATGTATATATATATATATATATATATATATATATATATATATATATATATATATATATATAAATATATATATATATATATATATATATAGGCCTACATCACGAATAAAAATAACATACACATTATGTAGGCTAATATATATATTACATAATGTGTAGTTATTTTTATTCGTCATGTAGGATAGGCTGTGACGATATGTGCTTTAAACTGTCTTCCTCCTATCTTCCATTAAAAAGGGGTGCAATACTCCAGATTTCCTGTTTGAGAAGCGTGTTTATTTACAAAGAAATGTAGAAAATACAATAGGTTACACACTATCACTGAATTAAATGACATAGGCTATAAATCACATTTCTTATCAATATACATTGTGACATATTTAGGTAAACGAACACTGAAACTGCGATGATTAAAATAGCGTCTTAAAGATACACAATGAAGTTCAAACAGAATACTATACAGTGACATCAAGATTAGTTTTAATAAACAATAAGTTTAATATCACACCGAAGTGACCGAACTATTGAGGTCGTGAAACTGTGGTGAGTCATGCAACTAGTCAGAACGATAACAGATACACTTTCAAGCAAAATAATTATAATCAGTCATTTAACATTAGAGTTAATCGCTTAAGGCACACAATACTGCACAAATAAAGCGACCAGGAAAACTATCTCTGTCCGAAACTCGTACAATCTGAGCCAATGTGAACTAATACAGTAAAGTGGATATTTACAGCGCATCACCAGTTATATTTGGTAATATACTGCCACCTGTTGACACATTTGTGTAATGTAGAACAGAGATTAAATCGTGATCACGAGAAAACAAGATAGGGAAAAAAGTAATCCATGGCCGTTTAGGGCTTCCGTACTAAACACTTCAAAACACAACCGTAAGATTTATTCAAACAAAGACATCAAGAATCAGCGTATGAATCTCAACAATGGTGACATGCTTCATGCCGCAATGCATTCTGGGTGCTTCATACAAACAGAAGTTGAAAGTCCAGGGGTCAGAAAGTAAAAGTCCTGCCATTTTTTTATTCCACCCACTGAAGCATTAAAGAGATAAATAAGTGATTAATTGAGTGATGATTGACCATTATTGAAGACACCTGATGATAACAAGCAGAATCACCGAAGGAGAAAATCACAATTTTTAAGTTACCATCATCGAGGTCAGGGTTTGTTTTAGTTGAGATGTTGACCCTTGACTTCTTGATATTACAGTGTTTTTGGGCAGTTTTAACTGCATTAAAACCAACCAGACAAGCAAAGTCAAAAGATGATCAGGTGGTGTTGGTTATGTTTTCACATAATCATTATTTGATCTGAATCACTGAACTCATTTAGAGCCTAATCTCTGAGTTAGATTTACATTATTGATTACAGCAGCACTGTGATTCTACAGCAGAACTTCAACTTTAATACTACAAATTTCTTTTATCAAGTTGTCCTTATCACGAAAAAAAGGTTCATTTTAGGCACACACAGACATCAAGAATCAGCGTATGAATCTCAACAACGGTGACAAGCAACATATTCTGATAAACAGATCAACTCTGAACATTAGAAAACAAGCTACTAAAAAGTCACAGAAAGTGAGAATAAAGAAAATTGCTAAGACAATTCAGCTCATAATTTATTCATGCAGCAATGCATGATGGGAGGCATGGATGAATTTTGATTGGTGGCACCCAGAATGCACTGCAACATGCTTTATTACTCTCACCATTCTTGAGATTCACAGACAGATTCTTGATCTCTGTGTGTTTAAATGAACTTTAAAGAAAAAAAAAATCAGAACTTAAAAAAAATGTATTGTAAAAGTTGAAGTTCTGCTGTAGAATCACAGTGCTGCTGTAATCAATAATGTAAATCTAACTCAGATTAGGCTCTAAATGAGTTCAGTGATTCAGATCAAATAATGATTATGTAAAAACATAACCAACACCACCTGGTCATCTCTTCTTTTTAGAGTTGTGACGTTCGCGAACGAACCGATTCTTTTGAACGGCTCATAAACATGAACGATGGGAGCCGAGTCGCGGCTGGAGGGGAGCCGTTCTTTCTGTCGTTCTTTTTTCCTATGCGTGTTTCACACAGATGCACACAAATGAGCTCCTCCGCGAGACAGAACAGTTATAGGGGGAGGGGCACACCCAGCGCAGGCCAACCCTTTATAGCGTGATGATATTAGTTATTAGTTGTGCACGCATCCTTCACGTGAGTACTCCAGTGGAAAAAAAACCCTGCGTTCCTCTGTCATTGGGTAGGAGCGGAGCCATGACGTGTGCACGCTGCCGTCACATGCTTACTCCAGTTAAAAAAAAAAAAAAAAAAACACGTGCGATTGCCTCTCTGTCTCAGTGCCAACGTCAGTAATAGCGGGTCGTTCGGACTTCGAAAGGATGAAGACACACACGTCTTGTGTGATAACAATGTTCTTGTGTGGAAGTGTTTGTAGTAAAAGCTGTTTTGCACAGAAATTCATTGCAGCCGGCTTTGTTTTTGATGTTTATTTGTGAGTAGGTATTGTATGAATAACATAAGTCAACGTAGCTTTACACACACACACACACACACACACACACACACACACACACACACACACACACACACACACACACACACACACACACACACTTTGTACTAAAGGTAAATCTAAAATAGTGATGTCACTGTCTAAGCAGAGGGATTTGTGCAACCCTATAGAATATAGTCCACACATGACAAATGAGGTAATAATATTTCAGAATAATTCAAACTCAGATATTGGTGTGTGATATCCGAGTTTTAATTATTTGACTACATTCACCTCATCATTCCTCCCAGTGATTATTTCCAGGATAAACAGAGATGCCCCCAAGCTGGCTTCTTAAAACTGACTAAATATTTAAAAAGAGCCGTTCTTTTGAACGGCTCTTTGAAAGGAACGGATCGCGAAGATCCGGATCCCCTCAAAGAGCCATAAATCCCATCACTACTTCTTTTTGCTTGTCTGGTTGGTTTTAATGCAGTTAAAACTGCCCACGCAAAATCTAACCTTAAAAAGTCAAGGGTCAAGAGCTCAACTAAAACAAACCCTGACCTCGATGATGGTAACTTAAAAATTGATTTTCTCCTTTGGTGATTCTGCTTGTTATCATCAGGTGTCTTCAATAATGGTCAATCATCACTCAATTAATCACTTATTTATCTCTTTAATGCTTCAGTGGGTGGAATAAAAATATGGCAGGACTTTTACTCTCTGACCCCAGGACTTCCCACCTCTGTTTGTATGAAGCATGTCACCATTGTTGAGATTCATATGCTGATTCTTGATGTCTGTGTGTGAATCAATTTTGTGGATGTTTTGAAGTCTTTAGTGTACATTGTATTTTCAGATTTATTATTTTGATCTGGTTTATTCAACTGTTTTGTTACTTGAGAAAAGCTCCAGCTCAAAGTTAATAACATTATTTCATATAAAGTTCAGTCATTAGCCACTACCTGATGTCAATCGTGTTCTTATCACCAAACAGCTGACAACAGCTAAACACATTATCTCTAACTTTTCTTGCCACAGCAAACAGCAAATGCAGCCAAAGAAACTCTTAACACTACAGCTGTCAAGAGTGAAGTAACTGAAGTAAGCGCTGCCCTCGATCATGGTGACATCAAACCAAACTTATTTTCAACAAATCATCAACATTTAAACCTCTGGTAATTCTCAATAAAAACTATGTATGTCAGAAATAAAGTCGGTTAATGTGAAGCTGTTTTTGGAGTTGTTTAATGACATTGGAGCTTGACATCAAAACAATTTTGTGTTTAGACATCAACCTGATTTTCATATTCAAAGTTTGACGTCTATGGGTGACGTTGAAGTCCACATCCAGCGCCCAATGGGAACCTTCCCTCTAAAAACTTTATAAGAACGTTAGGGGATAATGTTCTAACAATGTTATCACTAAACATTTTTACAATGTTTTTAAATAATGTTATCCTACCTTTTTAGGAGAATATTCTGGGAAGAAAAATAAAACTTGCCACTGAAAACATTACCAGAACATAGCATAATGTTCTCAAAGCATTCTTATAACAATTACATTTCTAGCTGGGTTAGCATCATTTTAACCTTGTACGGAGGTTCAATGAACGTCTATATCGGACGTGCAGAAGACGTCAAAAAAAGACGTCTCAAAAACTTTCATTCTGGCTCCTCAGTGGACGTCTGTTCAACGTCTGACTTTTGTGACAAAGACATTGAAAAGACGTCTTCTGGACATAGCTTTGTGTTTTGGAGCTGGTTGTAGCCAGTGGCGTAACTTTGTTTTAAAAAGTGGGTGGGTTCTTTCACTGATCTGTATTTACAAATGTGTTTCCAGAGTTTTCATTTATGCTTCTGAAGTTTTCGTTTACGATCCCAGGGTTTTCGTTCGTCTTTCTGGCACAAATCTCTCACGGGGGCGGGGCTAGCAGTGGTGTGTTCTCATTGGCTACTGAGTTTTTGATTGACAGCTTTTTGACCTGGGAGTGAAGATGTCAGTGTTGTTTACAATTACTTGTATGGAGATGAGTGTCTGTAAGCGGCTTCCTATTTAATTTTAGTGATATAAAGATAGGCGTTTTGTTTTTGAATTTTATCTGTATTTATTTGCGGCTTCTACTTAAGCTTTTAGGAGTGTGAGAGATCAAACGCGAGAGAAAATGATACATTAAAGTATATAATACTGAAAATTTTGCATAATGTCCAGAGAATATTTGTTTGTTCCTGATGATTTTTCTCTATTGTTGGGTCTGATTAGGTTGTGCTGTTACAATTTAAAGAGAATACTAGTATCATATATAGGCTACATGCATATGTCAAAAGAAAACGACAATGGTGTTAAAGGGTTAGTTCACCCAAAAATGAAAATTATGTCATTTATTACTCACCCTCATGTCATTCTACAGCCATAAGACGTACTTTCATCTTCAGATAATTTGATTAAATCCGATGGCTCAGTGAGGCCTGCATTGAGAGCAAAGCCATTCAAACTCTTGAGGTCCATAAAGCTACTAAAAACCATATTTAAAACAGTTCATGTGAGTTCTATCTTAATATTATGAAGCGACAAATATACTTTTTGTGCACCAAAAAACAAAAAGACTTTTCAACAATATCTACATGGGTCGATTTCAAAACACTGCTTCAGAGCTTTACAAATTGAATCAGTGGTTCGGAGCACCAAAGTCATGTGATTTCAGCAGTTTGGCCGTTTGATAGAAGATCCAAATCACTAATTCAAAACAAAAGATTCATAAAGCTCTGAAGCTTCATCAAGCAGTGTTTTGAAATGGGCTGTAGAACGACATGAGGGTGAGTAATAAATGACATTATTTTTTGGGCGGGTGAACTAACACTTTAATATAGGCTACTACACTTACGGTGTGCTATAATACTAATGAGGCTGTTCAGATCATGACCCAAACATTTATCTCCTATACCGACATTCTCGTGACCTTGCGCAATGTTCCCTTAAAGTTCTCTAGAGGTGAGGAAAATTCAGAACCTTTACAGAACATTCAGGACGTTCCTAAAACGCCCTCTTTTGGTAATTAAAGTGCTGCAGGTTAAGGTTCCTTATATGACTTTAGGGGGATGTTCCATTTTGTTTATTTTCTGGTCAGAAAAGAACGTTACAAAGAGGACATTTGGGAAGTTAACAGAACGTCCTATAGTAATAGTCCTCTACACATTCCCAGAACATCCTGAACATCCCCCAAACCTTAAAAGAACTCCACGTCGTGACCGTCTCTGAATGTTCTGGGAACTTTACTAGGTGACAGCCCAGCTAGAAATTTTACATTCCCAGATCATTCTCAGAACATCCCCACTGGTGTTGAGTAACGTTCCCAGTATGTTCACAGACGGTCACGATGTGGAGTTCTTTTAAGGTTTAGGGACGTTATTTGGCGGACCTTCACAGAACATTCAAGATGTTCTCTGAACGTTTAGGGAACCATACTTTATTTGGAAATGTTCTCAGAAACGTCCCTGCTGCCCTTGTCAAAAAATTGAATTGAAAATTAAAGCTAAATTGACGGTTGAAGTGACTGTTCAAACAAAAACTATTTTTTCTTAAAGATCTTACAAAAAACAAAAAAGCTCTTTAATTTCTGGATTAATATTATGAAACATTTTCTTTAAATTGCAAATCTCTTGCAGTCATTAGCTGACAACAGCGCATGCATGAGCTAATGTCACTACTGTGTCACTGCATCAACAACTACACAGTTACTGCAGCCTTTAAATAAAGCAACATGCAGCAGAACATCAGTGTTTCTGGATCATCACTGAGTGAAGCACAGGCTCTACTCTCCAGCACAATGGTGACCTCACAAATCTCAGATAACAGAAACAACATTAAACACTAACAGATCTCTCTACATCTCTGCGTCTTCACTTATTACAAACCACTCTGACTTTATTTCTTTCATACAAATCTTCTTAATGAGGTGTTGATATTTTATCAAAATTTATAAATGTCACCATTTCGGAGGTAAGCGCTTGCTTTAGTTGGGCTCCTGATCCTTGACAATTTGACTTTGTTTTTCTCCAATAGTTGTAACTGTGTTTCTAAAACATTTGGTACAATAAAAAATTGTCAGAAAATTAAAATTTTTAAATGGTTTCGTATGCTTGGTCATTGTTGAAGATTTTTTCATCATACAGTGGTATACACTGTGTTTTCTTTCATGTAATCATATGATAATGCGTGAGAACCTGTTCTACTTTGATAGACAGCATCATGTAGATTTACACAGATATCAAGATTCTACATATGATCCTCAACAATTGTGACAAAATTTTCAGATAAACAGATCAACTCTGAACAAAAACTACTAAAGTCACAAAAAAGATTTTTTAGTGTCACCATTGTTGAGGTTCATACGCTGATTCATCATGTCTGTGTGAGTCTTAAAGACACTGCTCAAAACTCTGTATAATGTATAAAAAAATAAATAAAAAAGGGGTAAAAAAAACTCCTTCAATTAACACAAAACTAACATTTAATACAATCATAGTTTACATTTTGGTGAAGATCAATGAATCAGAACACACCATGATGATTAAATCACCAGCACAAAACAACCAAATTCATCTAATCAGGCTTCCCCTGCGTTTATTTGCTATAACTAACGTGTTCTGAAAACAGTTAAAGCAGCCAGAAAAAAATCTAATATTAAAATAGCAAAAATCAAGAGCCCATCTAAAGCAAATGTTCACCTCTATAACGGTGGCAAACTTTATTATTTTCTATAAAACCACACAGAAGACGACTTTCTCATGACCTTGTGCAACTTTGTCTAAAAGTTCTCTAAAAGTGACGAAAATTCTGAAATTTTACAGAACATTTAGGACATTAAATGTTCTCTTTTGGTAATGAAAGTGCTGCAGTTCAAGGTTCCTTATATGACTTTAGGGGGGCGTTCCAATTTGGTTATTTTATGGTCACATAAAAACGTTACAGTGAGGATATTTGGGACATTAACAGAACATTGCTACATGGTCCTCTGTTGGTCATTTAATAACGTTCCCGATATGAGTTTAGGGGGACGTTCTATTTTGTATTTTATGGTAGTGCGAGAACGTTACAAAGACAACATTTGGGAAGTTAACAGAACGTCTTATAGTAATAGTCCCCTAAACATTCCCAGAACGTTCTGAATGTTTCCTGAAGGTCCACCAAATAACGTTTCCCAAACCTTAAAAGAACTCCACATTGTGACCGTCTCGGAACGTTACTAGACAACGTCCTTAACACCAGTGGACAATCTGAGAATGTTCTGGGAACAAAACATTTTTAGCGGGACAACCTGTCACCTAGTAACGTTCCCAGAACTTTTAGGGAACATTGCACAAGGTCCTGAGAATGTTGCCTTCTACATGGGAGGTTACCCTGCTAGAATTTTTACATTCCCAGAACATTCTCAGAATGTCCCCACTGGTGTTAAGGACATTGTCTAGTAAAGTTCTCAGTATGTTCACAGACGGTCACGATGTGGAGTTCTTTTAAGGTCTGGGGAACGTTATTTTGTGGACCTTCAGGGAACATTCAGGATGTTCTGGGAATGCTTAGGGGACTAATACTATAGGACGTTCTGATAACGTCCCAAATGTCCTCTTTGTAACGTTTTCGCGCGACCATAAAATAACCACAATAGAACGTCCCCCTAAACTCATATCAGGAACGTTATTAAATGACCAACAGAGGACCGTCTGGGAACATTCTGTTAACACCCCAAATGTCCTCTTTGTAACTCTTATGTGACCATAAAATTAGCCAAATTGGAACGTCCCTAAAATACAGAACCTTGAACTGCAGCACTTTCATTACCAAAAGAGGAAGATTTAGGAACATCCCGAATGTTTTGTAAAGGTTCAGAATTTTCATCGCCTTTAGAGAACTTTCAGGAAAAGTTGCACAAGGTCATGAGAACGTCGCCTTCTACGTGGGTGTTTTATAGAAAATAATACATTTTGAAGTCACCGTTATGGAGGTGAGCGTTTGCTTTAGACAAGCTCTTGATTCTTGGTATATTAACATTAGATTTTATCTGGCTGTTTTAACTGTGTTTCCAAAACATATTTGTTATAGCACAAAACACAAGAGAAATTCTGATCAGATGAATTGTGTTGTTTAGTGCTGGTGATTCAATCATCATGGAGTGACCTGACCCTCTCCAGAGATTAAACTCTGAGTGTGTTAATTGTTAGTTTTGCATTAATTAACTTTTTTTTTAAAAACTTCATTATACAGAGTTTTGAGCAGAGACTCACACGAACATCATGAGTCAGCGTATGAACCTCAACAATGGTGACAATAAACAAATCTTTTTTGTGACTTTAGTAGCTGGTTTTGTGATGTTCATCTGTTATCTGAAAATTTTGTCACCATCGTTGAGATTCATATGCAGAATCTTGATGTCTGCATGATGCTGTTTGAATTATTTCTGCACAATGATAAACACTTCCAAAATATCAAAGCGTTATGCATTATCATAGAACTACAACATAAGAAAAAAAATACAATATTCAGAGATCAGTGAAGAAAAGCCACTGTATGATGATAAAATCATTAACAATAAGCAACCAAATCCATTTGATCAGATTTTTTTTTTCTCACAAATTTTTTATTTTTTTATTGTAAGAAATGTGCTTTAAAAACACAGCGTTACAACAATTGGAGAAAAAGAAAAATGTTAAGGGTCAGGAGCCAAATTAAAGCAAGTGCTTACCTCCGCAACGGTGACATTTATACATTTTAAAAAAATATCAACACCTCATTAAGGAGATTTGTATGAAAGAAATAAAGTCAGAGTGGTTTGTAATAAGTGAAGATGCAGAGATCTAGAGAGATCTGTTAGTGTTTAATGTTGTTTCTGTTATCTGAGATTTGTGAGGTTACCATTGTGCTGGAGAGTAGAGCCTGTGCTTCAGTCAGTGATGATCCAGAAACACTGATGTTCTGCTGCATGTTGCTTTATTTAAAGGTCCCATTCTTCATGATCCCATGTTTCAAACTTTAGTTAGTGTGTAATGTTGTTGTTAGAGTATAAATAAAATCTGTAAAATTTTAAAGCTCAAAGTTCAATGCCAAGCGAGATATTTTATTTAACAGAAATCGCCTACATCGAACGGGCAGTTTGGATTACATCCCTCTACTTCCTTCTTTAATGACGTCACTAAAACAGTTTTTTGACTAACCTCCGCCCACAGGAATACACAAGAGTTGCGTTTGTAGAGTGTGTTTGTCGCCATGTCGTCGAAACGCTGTTATTTTCATCCCGCAGTCCAATCACCGGGTCTGATTCCGGCTCAAATTGATAGGGTAAAATTAAAGACATGTTTACAATAACACTGAGCGCATGCATCTCCACGTTATGGTAAGAGGCGTGACCTTTCCGGGCAAGGTGCTGTCGAATCACAACACAGGAACCGCTGGCACAATCAGAACTCGTTACGTATTTCTGAAGGAGGGACTTCATAGAACAAGGAAGTCATCAGCCCGTTTTTATGACAGTGGAAACAGCGATATACAGATAAGTAAATTATGTGAAAAATACTGTGTTTTTTTTACACGCGAAACATGAACACATGTTATATTGCACACTATAAACACAATCAAAGCTTCAAAAAACCACGAAAAACGGGACCTTTAAAGGCTGCAGTAACTGTGTAGTTGCTGATGCAGTGATACAGCAGTTACATTAACTCATGCATGTGCTGTTATCAGCTAATAACTTACTGTAAAGAGCTGTAAAGACATTTAAGAAAAGTTTGCTTTTGTTTGAACAGCCACTTTTGTTAGTCAATTTAGCTCAAATTTTCAATTAAAGTTTTTGATAAGGGCAGCAGGGACATTCTGAGAACATTTCCCCCCAAAAAATATGGTTCCCTAAACGTTCAGAGAAGGTCTTGAATGTTCTGTGAAGGTCCGCCAAGTAACGTCCCCCAAACCTTAAGAGAACTCCACATCGTGACCGTCTCTGAACGTAACTAGGCAACGTCCTTAACACCAGTGGGGACGTTCTGAGAATGTTCTGGTAACGTAAAATTTCTAGCGGGGAGATGGCCAGACAGTAATTAATCTTTTATGAATCATTAAAATATTGGTGTCTGGGACACCGTGAGCCTGGCTAGTGTGTACACTGTATTTTAAAAGCTTACCTTAAATGTGTGATATGAGTAGGCCTAAATAGGGCTCATATAGGCTATGGCTGTTGAGATGGTATTCTCAGTGGAAACAAGTAGAGGCTTGGACCTAGAAACAGTATTCCTTGTCACAACTTAAGCGTATTATCAATAGTAATAGTAGTAACTATTTGAAAGCCATGCTATTTAAACATTGTGAGTGTATCTTGTAAACCTCTAGTGGTTAAACAATAAAAATACATGCGTCTTGCGAGAGAACATTGTCTTGGTTGTGCTTCGGCACCTGTGCACACAATTAAATAAAAAAGTTGGCATCTGAGCAGGTGGCATGGCTGTCTATCGTTCAATAAAACATCTTACCTGTTGAGAAAGAAAAGGCCATCTCTGGGTCGCTTTTAACTGCTTTCAAATTAATTAATTCAATCTTTACCTTTCTATTTATGGACATAATGTGACATGCACCGGCGAATGATGTATGCAGTCTCTGCAAAATCCGTCCCGACCGCTCTAAAATATAAATCATTATATATTTATCAGTGTGTCTGGGATTGTAAGGACTTTTGAGTGATCCCTGGGGTACGCCACATGCAAGAGGACATCGGGAAGACATATACTGACCAATAGAAACATTGAACTTTCTGTTTGTTAAAAAAAAGAGAGAAGAAAACCATTTTAAAACAGTGACTTCAGATGAGACTGCAGCTGGATTAGCACAATTTTTTCAGGAAATTTAGAAAGAAATGGTAGGTTAGATATGGGTCTAAACATGAGTAGGCCTAGTTAGTAGAATAAAGATTGGGCCTCTTGAGACTATGACTATCTAAGACTATTTATGATTGATTAAAGATAAGGGCCAACAGTGTCAAAGATTTGTTTTAGGAATCTAGATGGAACAATACCTCGAGGATAAGAAGTTGGTCTCAGATGTTCAATAATGCCTTTACAGGTTAGAAATGAAATGGACTCAAATCCCACCACTGAACAGGACAGCTTAAGCTCTCAGGTTGAGCAGAGAAATTAAGTTTTCTCAGTAAAGAATGTGCAGAACTGTTCACATAGAGAAACCAAAGCTTCAGGAAAGATGTTAACAGAGGCATTGAGCACAGAGTCAATGACAGAAAATGATATCAGGTCTACGTTGATTTTCACCAATGACCTCAAATATTTAGACTTCGCAGCCTTAACAACTTTCTGAACACTTAAATAATCTCTCTACATTTCATATGAGACATGTAGCTTGTCCTTACACCATTTTAAAAAACATATTTAGGCAAAAGTACTTGAGTGTGAAAAGTAAATATATAATAATATAAAAATATGTATTAGTTATTTAGTTTTAAATATAAACCTCATTAATCCTAAACATAAGCAAAAGTAATACTAATGCTTGTTCTACATCCTGCTATCAGATTTGGCTTATGTGTATTGATTATAAAGTAGTTCTTAAATTTCACCCTTTCATGTATGTGCACATTCTATGATGGGACGAACTGAGGAACAGAAACTTCAGGAAAGGATTAGTTCACATTTTTTAATAACATGGCACAATTTACATAACACAAGTTTAACTGAGGAGCATGCTGTCGCCTCACCCTTTTTTTTGTACATGATCTAGAAAGGACTTCATTTTTTACGTACATGATAAACAGCAAAAAATTTCTTACAATCTCTTTGCAATACGTATTGACTACCCACTACTGCTTCAGTGGACATTTTAATGTTTGATTTTAAGAAAAAATTTGAGAAAATTAAAGGGAAAAAAAAAACACTGCACAACATCTGAATTTCACAGAGTTTAAAAGCGCACAACTATCCCTCCCATGGACTACTAAAATAGATCTCTGCTCATTAAAAACAAACTTCCATAGCTTACAACTCGCTTTATCATTGTGTAGATACATAATATTTTAATACACATTTAGATCAATAGGGAATTGTCCCGCTTTCTGTACTCAAACGTCTCGTGACATGATAGGATGTGTTGTCATGTTTGCAGTCTTTTTCAAATGGCCACACTTCTGATTTAGAGGTAATTCAGCGAATTTAGGTTTTGTTAGGTTCTTGAAACATTTGTGTATTTGTAAGGATTGTCAACACAGATTTTGATTTTTTATCCTGATGAACAAAAGCATGTTTCTGGATCAAGAGTTAGGGAATATGTTTCATAGCTTCAGTGTGAGTAATACTCATTGCTGAAAATCCCCATCTAGGATCAGTCTTGTAAGTCATGTGTAAGCATGTACTGTTGCTTTGACAGGAGAATGTGAGGGTTCAGTAGAGACTGGTAGTCCTCTAGGAGATAGAAAACGTGATACAGAGAGAGCCCACGCATGAGTTGCATAGTTGAAAGAAGGGATGTGGTCTCTTGGACGATATGATCCTTCAAAACCATTAATATGCAGCATTAAACTAAAACCAGAGCCTGTGCGCTCACTCTCCTTTTGATCACTGCCCACTATGTACAGCATTTCAAAGTAAAGCTTTCATAACACCCATTTGCATATTTGTACCTTACATTTTTCCCCTTAAGGGGAGAAAACACAGACTTTGCACATATCTACAAGTTCTTCCTTATGTCAATGTATTGAGGTACCTGTACATTCCAAAATCATCTTTTCCATGTTGGAGATCTAATATTTGTCCACTTGCTCAAGATCAGTGTACTGTATATGTTTAAGAATACACACCAATGCATGAGCGAACAGGATAAAAGAGCATGAAAAATCTTTTGTACAAAAACAAAACGCAACACACACAAAAAGATCAGTAATGCACAATCTATACACAGATATAGTACAGCCTCAAGTGCTTGCTTTTGAGTTCCATCATAGTCCAACAGGGGTCTCACCGCGCCTCGATGTCTTTGTGTGTGTGTGAAGGGGGTCTGTCTCTAATGTCAGTGCCAAGTGGGGTAGTCCGTCTGGGAGACGTGGAACGCGCTCCCAGGGTTGGGATAAGAGGGGGTGGGGCACTGAGTGATGCAGTGGGAGGGGTTTTGTTGAGGATTCCATTCTGGGCAGCAGCAGCCACAGCAGAGGAGGGGCTAACACGGGGGTAGTGCATGCTGGGAAGTCCAGGGGCCATGAGACCAGGGTGAGGGAGATGTCCGTCTAAAGCGGGGTGATGCATGGGGTGCAGACGCCCCTGCTCGTAGTCCTCTCGGAGCAAGTGCAGACGTTCCCTCTCTTCTAGGTGTGCCCGCTCTTGTTCCCGCCGCTGTTCCAAGGTCAGTCCGTGAGGGTGGTCTCGGTTAAAGTCATGAGGCTCGCGGTCCCGGTACGAGCGCTCTGCGTCATACAGCCGCGGTGCTGCTAACCGGTGCAGAGGGTCATTCCGTAGTAGCAGATCCCGAGCTAATGGATCCCTCCGGTGGATGTCAAGTCCCCGGTAGGGGTCCCTCATGGGATCCCAATGAAAGGCGGGATAGGGGAACCTCTCCGCCCCTGGGATGGGACTGATACCCATAAAGGGGGCCACCATACGAGTCCTCTCCAGACTACTGATACTGTTTATGGGATGCATGCTGGCCATACCCATGGGTACTGGCATTGATGATGGAGGGTGAAGAGCAGCGGGAGGAGGAGGTGCTTGTGGTGTGGATCTTTGCTCTGGGGATCTTTCCGTGGGGGCGTCCTGCTCCTCTTTCCTTTCTTCTTTCACCTTCACCTCACTGTTTTTCTTCTCATACGTGATCTCGGCTTTCTTCTCCAGAATGTCTCGAGTCAACCCGCCGTTCACCCGATCTACACCGCCTGGCCGCATATAAGGTGATGCTGTGACCCGATTGGCCGGCTTGTCTTCAGATACTCGGCCATCGTGGATGACGGAATTGTCCTTGTCATTGTGGTGATTCTCCTTGCCCTTGTGCTCATCTGTGTTGGAGTCTTTCCAGTCCGAGTGCTCTCGTTCTCTCTCGCGATCTTTGGGCTTCTCCTTGTCCCGAGGCTCGCTAGAAGAGATGTGGTTCCGGGAGGGCTCCGACGACCGAGTGTGACCCAACAGAGTGAGGGGGTTAACCGGAATCGGGGATTGGTGATTCTGGTGCCTCTTCTCGGCAGGTTCCCTAGAGGTGAAATAGACCATTATTAACTGGATAATCAACAGTCAGCTGTTCATGAATGTAAAATAAACCTCTCTTCAGGGTGATACTGATCACCCTCTCTGTTTATTCTAAAATAATGACCAGCTGATTGTAATACATACTTAAAGAAAAACTCTTCCTAGCCTTGACAAGTAATATCATGTGATTGTGTTAATATAATATACACAGCTCTGCACACCGTTCTTTATCGTCCTTGTTGACGGATGAATCTCTCTTGTCCAGGTCACGTTCTCTTTCCCTGTCCCTTTCTCGTTCTCTCTCATGTGAGCTGACTGATGCACTGCGTTCCGAGTCTCCGGGTTTGAGCCAGGGAGGTGGGGTGGGGAAGGACGGTGGAGTGCGGTGGAGTCTGTTCCATGGCTCATGGGGTCCGCTGAAGTGCTGTTGTGCGCTGGGTGCATCTTTGTGGCCAAATACAGAGTTGGGTGCTGGGAGATGGAAAAACAACATAGGTAAATTAAATTTATCTTGATCTTCTCTATTTCATGCAGAGTAATCTTTGATGGCAGATAATTACTTACAGTTGTAATGACCTTTTAACCCACAATCAGTTATGTTAATGAGATATATTTGAATGCTAAAAGGCTGATTGAAGGTGAAATTTCTACATTTCTGTTTAGTCTAAACAACAGTTTGACTAATTGACACTCACTGAGTGCTGGGTTTCCCAGCCCACCAAAAGCTGCAGTGCTTAATGAGGCCAGACCTCCAAATGAAGCTGGTCTGCTGAAGGGCTCTGCCAATCAAAACAGGAACAAAGAATCAGTTGATGAATCGCCGATAAATTACAGCTTGTTTCATTATAAAATGTTGAGCTTTTAACTAACTGAATCCTAAGTTCACAAATGAAGAGACATATCAACAAGTTTTAGCACTATCCATTTTTCAAAGAAGTGTTCAGTCACCCATTTTCCAGGGGTGTCTAATCCTGTAGAGTTTAGCTCCAAACCTAATTAAACACACCTGAACCAGCTAATCAAGGTCTTCAGTTTTACTAGAAACGTCCAGGCAAGTGTTGAGGCATGTTGTAGCTAAACTCTGCAGGACTTTGGCCCTTCAGGAGCAGGACTGGACACCCCTGCTTTAGATTATACACATTTCAGTCATTACAGTTTTTCTCAGTCGCTTTGGTGCATTTCTCACATCACTATTTACATTTGCACAACAGTTAATGCAGTTCTCAAAACAATTAGTACAAACTGCAAAACCTAGTTGATAACCTGCAAAAGCGTGTCACTTGCTCAAAATGGATAGGTCATTCCTCAAAAGCAAGTATTCGTGTCAATGAAAGTGTCAGTCTCATCAAGATGAAAAGTTCTGACACCATTGTTTATGAACAAGATATTCAAATGGCTTTGTCACGTTTTCATTATGACAGTTTACTCTGTCAATGTTTTCCAATGCAAAAAGTCAGATCTTGGTGACACTACCTGAAAATGCTCAAGACAGCACTATATACTATTTGCACAGCCATTTGAAAAATACAGTAAAGTTATACATTACTGTATTGAATATGTATGTTTCACATTTTTACTGCATATGCTCTTTGCAATTCTAATTTGTTCACAGCATTGTGCAAAAGAAAAATTACACCATTATTTGCAACAAACAAACACCCTTTGGGTAGAGCTGTGCACAAGTGTAAACAATATTGCAGTACATATGGCAAATCTTTACTGTAACACTAGTGTACACTACAATACACGAAATGTGTGATGCAGTAAAGCTGTACGTCTAAATGTAAAATGTACAATGACACGTTCTTGTCCCACTGCAAGCTTCAAGTATGACACAATGACAGTAGAGCAGTGCAGATTGTTTAGTGCTGAATTACTGTCCATTTATACACACCTGTTCTCCCGACTAAATGTTAAATGTAATGTGAATAATTGAATTTACAGTGGTTCTCCCAACATTTGGCTGCACCCTTCGACCAGCCTCAGCCATTGTGAGGCTGTGATTGACAACATGATCCACAATTGTAGCCCTGATTTCATCAGGGATCTGCCTATGTACTTGGCCTCTTCTTCCTCTTTTGTCTCCTTCCCCTTCCCCCTCTTCCACGAGGCTGACCTTCCATTTCTGTGTCACAGTATTGTAGAAATCGTACACCTGCTTGGTTCATATATGTTTGTAAAGTGAGGGTTTATGGGATTCAGCTCTGACAGTGATTGTAGAGAAGTGGCTTATCATTGGTTGCAACTAATGCTTCACACACCCCTTCTCATCAGTGAAAGTTGAGATTCACTTGAGAGAAATTGTTCAATTTAGGAGACATTTTCAGGAAAAAAAGATTTTAAAAAATGTGTAAAATTTGCTTGACAGATTTTGACTAGTTCAACATTTTTGTATGTAATGACTCAAGCAATGAAATGAGGACTATTAGTTTTATATGGAATGACTATTCAGCATTCACAAGTATAGTTAATTTTGACTGACATGACATAAGCAAATGATAATGTTATAAAACAGCAGAGAGTTGTATGAAAGCAATTGATGCATGTCCAAAAGCATTTGCAATTTGTTCGAAGGAATGAGAAACTGCTACTATGATGTACAAAAATGACTAAATGTTGTGGAGGTTCAGGGTTCCTACACATTTTCCATTTCAAAATTCCATACTTTTCCAGACTCAAATTTCCAGACCTCCTTCCAAACGATTTTCTGCCATTGGTAAGCTGGGGATTAATCTACAAGTACTAATATATTCCCTGTTTAAAAGGGTAGTGACTTTGTTTCCCTTTCTGACCATACCACTCGCTACATAGGCATAAATATTTAATTTGTTTAACATTCTAATAATTCGACACATTTACTTCATAGACATCCTTCTATGATTTATCCATTCTGTTCTGTTGTCAGTATTTGTTGGTATCAAAACATTTTTATAGAGTAGCCTATGAGTACGAGTAGCCTACACAAGCGCAGTATCAGTTTCCGTAATATTTTAGAAATTCATAAGTTTATAAACATCTGCAAAGTAAAAAGAGGTGTAAAAGGTGATGTGTAGGGGGGTGTGGGGGCATCCTCCCCCAGGAGAAGATTTTTGTGATTTTAACATGTAAATGAAGCATTCTGGTGCACTCTGACAATAACATAAATGGGAAAACCAACATTTTCTTCAAGTAAAAAAAATGAATAAAAATAATAATAAATTATTGACAGTAGGGCTGAGAATTGACACAAATTTTACAATTGAATGCGATTTTGATTCAGATTTTTGATTTTGAAATGTTTTGAAAATTTGATTTTGATTTTATTACCTTCGATTCAATATTGATTCATTTGGGGCCTATCAGGTACATGGCAAATTTCCTCAAAGAAAAAAAAAATTCTCTCAACTAATGCTGTAAATTATACAAGGAACCACAGCTGGTATATCATTATAATATAGATTAAAACTGATTTGCAAGCTACTTTCATATAGGCTAAATTACACATAAGGAAGTTTATATAAATTTTTAATGAATTATTTTTCTACTCTTTTTTTTTTTTATTTAGACCTAAACATTTAAATGGTGGCTGTCATGAAACAGATTTATACATTTAATATCGAAGCACATGTTAAGTACAAATACAATGAATATGCAATAGCCTAGTGCATATATTTAGCAAAATGCTCCTCTTGAAGTTCATTTTTGTAGCTGAATAATGAGTTTTTGGCCATTGAACGGCTTTTCTGAGGTAGGCTAAATGTGATATTTTTACATGCTGTTTTATTGATGCCTTTCTGCAGTTGAAACAATGATTGATCGATTGCATGTGATACAGAATTCTGTAAGATGGTTGGTTCACGAGAGCTACAGCGATCTATCATGCCACAGAGCACCAAGAAAGATCACGACTCACTCCAGTCTATGGGAAAGTAGCCCATTTTCCATTCTTGTGAGAATCCTGAGACACGCACTCGCCCTGAAAAAAACCTCTTCGGATCTACACGATTCACATAAATTATGTATTTTGATTCAAAAGAGCTAATTTCGCTGTAAAGTGTCTAGTTTGCAGGTATAATAAATTAGAAAAATGAATAGAGACAATAGTCTGGAAACACAAATATTTTTCCATACTCTGATTTCTTTTTTCCATACTTTTCCAGACCTGGAAATTACTCAAATCAAATTCCATACTTTTCCAAACCGCGTAGGAACCCTGGAGGTTGAACTAACTGTTGTGCAAATGTAAATAATGATGTGAGAAATGCACCAAAGTGACTGAGAAAAACTGTAATTGACTGCACAGTGACACCTAGTGGAGGAGTGTGAATGTGCATATGTCTTGTTAGCTTACCTAAGTGGGGTGCTGGGGTAAGAAAGTTGCTAGGATGATGTGGATGGTGTCCGAAAGGTGCAGCTGAGGGATGCGTGGACCCTGAAACAAAGATTTGTTTCAATCTTAAAGCAAACCTAATGGTCTAGCTACATCCTAACAGGCAAAAACTTCTTACATCCTGTCAGGAGTGAAAATAAAGTACACAACACAATGCAAGCAACATAATAAAATTAAAATGTTCCCATCAACAAAGCTGCTCTCTTAGAGCACAGATTGCATTAAATATAACGAAAGCATTCTCGTTTTGTCACTTCACTCACTTACAGTATAGGTGGATACTGCGTGTAATGAGTACTTAAAAAATGCAATGACAAAGTAATAAACACTAATATCAGTGGTGACTCATTGAAAGATATAGGAGGCACTGCACTTAATCTGTGTAGTGATAGTGATCTCTCTCAACTCCGCTAAGATTTGGATAATCCACTCACCTGCTGCTGAGAAAAGCGATGCAGGTCGTGCCAAGTCATGAGGGTGGTGGATGGCTCCAAAAAGGGTGGGGCCAGGGGGTCGACTTAGGAACTCCGGTTTGAGGCCAAAGTCCAGCTTGTGTGGGTCAACCTGCATCTGCTGCTGGAGAAGGCCAGATACAAGAGAGAACAAATGTGATACCCCTCTCCAAGTACCTCAAAAATTAAGACTGTACTGTGTTATGTAGTTTAGAGTTAACAGGAGGAGGAAGAAAAGAGTCACAAAGAATATTTCTTTCCATATGTAGAGTTGATCTTGATTGGAGGGTGTATGCAAATCTCACCTTTACTTTCTGTTGGTGGTGGTAAATTTGCCAGGCTATATGGACATGCATAGCACACCACTTTCCTGGTTTCTTTGGAGACAGAAAGACAAGGTAAGGTTTTCATGTTTATACATGACTAAAATCATGTTAGTTTAATTTTAATCACTTCTGTAACAGAATATTGGGTACATCTGACAGGATTATCTACAATTTTATGTAATACTGTTGAGCATTTTTAAAGTGAAATTTCAGTTTCGAGCTTCTTTTCTTGTTCCCATATTTTAAGCATGGCTGCAAATTAATTAAGCAAAATGTCATTACAAAGTGTTTTCAGATAAGGGAGTCATATAGTGTCTCCTATAGACTCTGAGATGAGACCGCTGAGTCCCAGCGCACAGCTAATTAAAGAGACTGTGGAGCTGAAGGCAGGTGCTCAGTGTAAGGTGGGATTAAACTGTAATGAGCTTTTACTCTATTTCCTGCATACTCCTGTGGGGAAACAAACTGAATAACTGATAAAGCAGTCTTACCCTGAGAACTGGCCGGAACGGATCTGTCAGCTAGAGAGGAGAGGGAAAAAGAGTGTGAGTGAGAGAGATTAGGGACACAAAGCTGTCAGTCAGGACTTTTAATTAGCATCCGAGCATCACTTCATCACTGACCAAATTAAAATGTTAAAATTTCCCTTTCTAATGAAGCATTTCGTGATATAATTAGGCCAGAATTCAGAGTATTCCCCTTCCTATCACTGCCTGCATACCAATGTTGACAACAGTATAACGTGACTGACAAATACGATGGTTAGTTTGCCAGCACTAGTTTAAAAACCACAGTCACTACAATTTGTTCATTGCAAACTGCATACCCGAGGGTCTTTCTGAAGAAGTGTGTGTGGGACAGCTCCAGGCCTGGCTGCCACGTCTAGAGGATTTGAGGTCTATAGTGTACAAAGACAAAAAGTAAGCATTTTCAACGTATCACAAGATACCCAAATCATCCAGTATCATCTATCACCAAGACTCTACACGTTAAAAAGAACATTTGAAATTGATTCTCTATTTATACTGTACCTATACATAACATTAAAGAAGAAACAGACTGTCTGAGATCTGTTTATGTTTAGCTAGATCCATTCCATGTGTGCAGGAGTACACTCAGAACAGCACAGGAGGTTAGTTTTGGGTGTAGTTTTGACATTCCGACATTTAGCGTTTGATATTGTGATACCTTGGGCTGGAATGCTCCCTGCAGAGATCCGAAGGGCCCCGTCGGTGGGATGACGGGCGGAATGCCAGACACCGCTGGGGGGTAAGAGTGGAACAGCTGAGAAAAGAAAAAGGATATAAGACAGTTTCTCCGGGAGGTTCTTGTTTGATCGTGTCAGCTGTTTACAGTTATACAGTGAGACCGGAGCCCGTAGGTCCCTGTACAAACTAACAACTACACAAGATCAGCTGCTGACATTTAAATTGTCCTCTTCATTACATACTGCATAATATAAAGTGTCACAATATGAAAATACACACCATGTTAAAATAATTCACAACAATGTTCTGCTAGGTTTTTCTCTCTATACATGAATAAATGAAAGAGTATGACTACAAAGCACCTATTCTGCTCCATATAATGAGACAACCTTCATCTGACCCTCAGCTGTTGTGACATTCAACAAAGATTAACAGCAAGATGAATTTACAATACGGGTCACTCTCTAAACCTGCTCCGATAGCAATGACTATTATTATCACAACGCACTGCATAATGCATGTAATTACTGCAGTGTGCATGTTCTTGGGTGGGTGTCACAAATGAATCATTGCTAAATGGCGACTCTGTAATTGAAGGGCAGAGATCAAATAAATTAAAGTTGCATTAACCTGTTGGACAGGCAGGTAGAATGAAACACATTTTATCTATAACACGATCCAGCAAGACATTTCAGTAAAAACACATCTTGCAGCCAATCTGCTTAATAAAACATTTTTAATGAAAATGTGTGCCCTTAATACCTTTTTTTTTTATAAAAGTGTAATAAGACACTTAAGGCCTATGGCTGCATGTGGTACCTAAAAATGCCCTAAGCTGCCTCTATTGCTTAAAACACCCATAATGTAAAGCATGATGAAATTAAATGATGGGAGCAGAAATAAAAATGACAATGACCACTACATTAAACAAGAAGAAAAAAGCCACCATAGCAAATGACAAAAATATGACAGGGACTCACGCTGTGTCTGTAGAAGGGGTCGACTTTAGTGGGGTATTTCTCGAACTGTGGAGGAAAGGAGAAACAGAGCTCAGTACACACAGGAGTCCTTCAGGCCTACAAACAATTTACTCCTGACAAATATTTTGTGGAGTCATGAGGCTCAAAACAAATATCAAACGCTTTAATGTGCTCTCCAGAAAAGTGTGTTTGGTTGGCAGTAAAATGGTCTCTGCCCTGATTAATGAATGTTAGCGCAGATCAGAATATAGCCCTGCATTATTTCTACTGTCCCAATCCAGAATGTTGTTTTGCAATTTACAGTGAATTGTCATAGGGGATTTCTCTTGTTAATGTGTATTACTCAACATTGGTCAAGTAGAAGTCATCCGGCTGTCTAAAAATAGTCCTATAAACAGCTCATTTAATAAGGGGCTGAGTGGTCTAATCTGGATCCAGAGAGAATGTTTCCCACTCGTGAATAAACAATGCGGCTCTCAAACTAGTTTTATACTCTCATTAGCTAACAGAGCGCCATTCTCAGAGGCTTTTGAGCCTGGCATGGTTCAAAAGCCACTTTTATGCCTCTGTGGGCACTGCGGTTATCATCGAGCTGTGTGTGGGAGTGTCTGTATGAAGCCTCAACTCACTAATCAGCTCTGCTGCCTGCCAACCAAAAGCCCTCAGTCAAAACTCCATCAGACCAAAATGATGTCATTAAACTGGGAATGAATAAACTAGTATTAAGTTCTCAAGGCTTGGCTGGAACAAAAACGTATCGCCAGCAGCTCTGACTGCCAATTCTAAAATCAGGGCAGAGTACAGAGGGTCGAGAAGCATGCCAGAGAAAAACAGCAGTTTTTCAACACAGAAAAGCCACATTGTGGCAAGAGAGAAACATATGGTTACGATTGAGAGAGCGGGCCACTGCCATGGCTTCCAGTGTTTACTGAATCAGCATACTGTACTGTACACGTTTATAATTCAGCAGTCAGTACGACACATACACATTTAGACATTTACACACAAGTGTGTAATCTACAGTTAACTACAGTGTTACCACAGTTTTTGACAAATCTCAATAAATTTTTTTAAGTCATTTCTGATGACTCAAGCATTTTTTACCAATAATTTTGATTTTGACAAATTCGCTAACGAATTCATAATTTGTGAACCGGTTTGATGATTCGTTAAATGGACTCATTATAGAAATTTCCATGACTGTGGGAACCTTGTATCTTATATACATGCATTTGGTTTTTATGTGTATACATCTATTTTATACATTCAGTCACCCATTTAACCATTCAATCATACAATCACGCATCCATCACCACAATGATTATTTTTTTAGAGTTGTGTTCCACTTATCCTCACATTTCTGGCTGGGGTACGCACCATGGGCGGTGCAGGCGTGGGCATGATGGCGTGGGGGAAAGGGGTGAAGGTGTGCTGGTGTGTGTGTTGGTGTGTGTGCTGGTGCTGATGCTGATGCTGGTGCTGGTGCTGGTGGAACTCAGTCCGCAGGTATGGAGGGGGACCCAGTGATGCCCCGCGATCAGCGCTCTGAGATGCCAGGAAACGAGTATTTAATTCCTGCCGGAGAATGTCTTGTTCTGGGAGAAGGATGAGGGATGGAAGCAAAAATAAACACACATTTAAATAGGGACTTTACCAGAACCCCTTTTCAAAACTGTTTATCTAAATGCAGAACAAACCATATCGGCATTGGCGATAATTTTCCAACATTAGCTGGCAATCTGAACTTATTTATATTATGTATTAAAGGACACTAGATGAGAGATTGATACCTGAGTAGGCACTCCCAGCTGGGTGTCCAGGGACCGGCAGAGTGTTTGAGGTGAGAGGAGGAGGTGGAGGCAGAGCAGCAGGCGACGCAAACATATTGGTGTGATGAGGAAGAGTGGAGGGTGGCAGGGAGGGGGGGAAGGTGTGCGAAGCCGTGGGGTTCGCTGGCAGGGGCAGGGGGAAGGTTGCTGCTGCCCCAGTGGGGGCAGGTTGGTGATGGTGCAGATGAGGGACTGGAGAGGGGCCCGGGGGCTTCCCTGGAGTGCTGCTTCGACTACTGCTGTGAAGAAAGAGAGAATAAACAATTGTAAAATCGTGCCTGTGTAAAAGAGAAATCACTGATCACAAAACTCTTTTGTTCACTAAACTGCTTTAAGAGTGAAAAGTGTCTGCTACAAATTTAGCAAAAAAATCCAGTTTCAGAAACCTGGAATGTGCATACAGTGCTGTAGAATGAGTTATTCCTGGAGGGATTTCCTAGCTGCACAAGCTAAAGTATTTATCAGAGTTGTACGCAATCTAACAAAGAGCTAATTTACAGGCTAAGTAATCATTTAAATGCTAATTATTTCATATTAAAAGCTGATACATTCACACACACAGAAAAACACAAAGTATAATTATCATCAGCAGTCCACTGGCAAGATACTGCACAGAGTGGACTACACAAAAAATCTAAAGGTTGGCAGAGAAGGGTGAAAAGAGGGAGGAGATCTGCTTCTCTGCTGGATACTGGGGTGTCTGAGTCAAGCAGAGAAATTGTTATCTACAAGTCGCCGCCAGCTACAAGGCAGCGGCAGCAGCAGCATCGACGTGGGAGGGGAACGAATCAAACCGTCTAATCTCTCAGCTGGGGTTCTCTCTGCAGTGCTGTCAGGCTCGCACACACTCACACACAAACACATACAGACAGGGATTTGTGCCTCATGTTTACTGGAGGATTGATACATTTTACATTCTAATACAGGAATCACGCTGTTCCGCTACAGTATTTAAGAGCGGTGGGCTTAGAACAGCTGCTCAATCAGTGTACAACACATCTGGAGAATAACAGAAACTTCCTGCTGATATTTAACTCCATTACACTCATTTGCTGCCCACTCACCTGAGGCCGTTAAGAGTAAGGCTGCCACTGTAGGCTGAAATGGGACGCGGGTGGCACCGTGAGGGTGGTCTGTGCTGCACAGGTTGGGTGGGGTTCTGCTGGGCTGGTAGCGCTGGTGATGGCGGGTGGTGGTAAATGCCTGGGGTTCGAGGTGGCCTTGGGTGTGACGGAGGCTCAGATGGGTCCTGAGGCTGGGGCGGGGGTGCCTGAGAGGGCTCGTGGCCCTGGGTTGGAGGCAGAGTGCTAGTGGGCGACAGCGGTCTAACTGGCCGTTCTGGGCAAGGGTGTTGGGTTTGGGCTGGACTTGGGGGCAAGGGTAACCCCCGTTTGGAGGGGGGTGGCTGGAGGTGAAGAGGGGTGGGGAGGGGAGGTTTGGAATGGGAAGTGGGCACCAGTGAGGGGGTGGCCGAGGAGAGTTCACGGGAAGCCTCCTGGCTCTTCTCTTGACTGCGTTCTAGGCCTGACACCTTGGGAATGCCCAGGCCACGCAGCTCCTGGCTGGCATTGGTGGAGAGCGTGTCAACACTAAAATCTGGAACTGAAGAGACAAGAGAAATTACACATACTTACATATTATGGAGATAAAGTTCTGTCATCTGATTTAACTAAAAACAGATTTGAACAAAATTGAAAATAAACTGATAAAACAGCAAGACAGAGAAGAAACCCTTGTGCCACAGAAAACTGTTTCTATTTACATTCAGAAGCAGGTCTTTGTTGCATTCAGTGTTGTTTTTAACAGAGCAAAATTCATTTGTAATTCTACTCTGCCAGATCAAAGATGTGTCTTGCTCATAATCAAATTCTCAGAGCAAAATTATAACATAATTTAGAACCATCATGAGGGACTAGAGCCTAAAGGCTAATTCACACTGCACCGACAGACACCAACCAATGGCGACAGTCACCAGATTACAGTGTGTCACTTCTCAGACATTCCATTATCCGACAGCGATTCAACATGTTCAGTCAGTGAAAGCAAGTGCTGAACAATGCTAAAAGATTCTGGTCGGCATTTGTCAGTACGGTTTGAATTGGCGTAATAAGCCAATAACATAAGGTCAGGTTAATGCCATAATATCTTTTATTAGGGAAAGGACATAAACTATGGTAAACCTCTCCGGCATACCCAAAACTGCTTTTCCAATGAGCCGATGTTAGCATTTTATTGTACATATAAGGGAGAATGACTGTCAACCAAGGGTTGATGTATCCTCTGGGAACAAAAGCTCTTGGAGATCACAGTGCATGCATGACTCTGATTAACTCCTCTCTGTCTTTTCAGAGGGAACCACACCCCTCTGTATTTTCAATCTCTTCACACCCAGCCTTTCCTCTCCATCGCCCGCAGCAAGGGATGCTAATTGAGCCTGAATCCCATAGGCTTTAGAGATCCTTCTGGAACAGAACCCCCATGGATAGCTGATCCCTCTCTTAAGGGCCTAGGGGCTTCCCAAATTCAGTGGCTCATGGGGCCCAGCTCAGAGCATAATGTCCCAGGTGTGCAGCTGAGAGGTAGTGTGTGTGTGTGATGCAGACATTAAGGGTCAGTCTGGCCTGCAGTACTCTACTAGATGAATAATCTGGGAGTACAAGGTGCCCCTGGGGAATAGGTTTGTGTCAAACATCTGCAAGACACACGTATGCACAAACACTCATATGTATGCATACATGCACACAAAAGTACAAACTAGGGATGCTCACATTGACCGTTTAACCGTTAACCGAAAGTAAGAATTTTAACCGATTAATACTATCAGTTAAACGTTTTTTTTTGTTTTGTTTGTTTGTTTGTTTGTTTTTTTTTGTTTTTTTGCTGCATGGTTAAAGAAAAATATGCTATATATAGTTACATATATGCTTATTTGTTAACTCGCGGGGCGTTTCACACGTGCCAGACATATTTCGCTAAGCAACAAGCAAAATGAAGCGAGCGAAAAGAAGTACTGACCATTTCGATAGGCACGGGGGACAGGGGGGTCAAGACGACCCCGCACTTTTGAAAAGACAGAAATCGACCCCCCCGCACTTTTGATAAGGGCTGCTTCAATCAGTCACAATATATCATCTTTTAGCTTAGGATATTTTCTTTCAAATGAGACCATTTTCACGTTTCTGTGAGCTTTCCTTCATAAATAATCAACTGTTTTGTCGCAGATGTGAAGAAGAGGAAATGCGCTCTCGAACAGAGAAACACGCGATCTCCAAGCAATCAATCACAGCGTGCTAACGTTTTAGGACAGGACGATGGTATATAAATCGTGGCCGAACGTTAGCGTTTGTCAATCAAGCAAAACCGTCCATTCAGAAACCAAGAAATTTGACACTTTAAGGTAAGAGGCTGGTCTCTCAGATTGACGCGCGAGCTGGCTTGACTGAAGTTTTCGTGAGGATTTGTAGTTAATGGACACCGTACACCGTCCGTGGTCATAACAAATAACAATCCTTGAGGTAGGCCTGCTATTTTTATTTGACGGAAAAAATGTCTAAAATACCGGTTGTTCAAAGCTTCAATCGATTCACCGTGTTTTTTTTTTTGTCATCTTAATTTGTTAAACATTTAAGTGAAAAATATTTAGTGTAGGCCTATTTATTTTATGCCTTTTTATTTAAATTATGCAGGTGCGAATTTGATAATGTGAATCCAGGTTCTGTTGTTTATCTGTTCTATGCTGCTGTTTGCATGTTAAAATAAACCCGTGGAAGACACAGACACTCGTCAATTGTATTTTTTTATTTAATGTCATATATATGTCATATTATCATCATATACGCTATACAACATTTTAATCTTATCAGTTAACGGTTAATAATCGGATAACGAGCGTCGGTTGTCGGTCGAGAAAGTTAACCGAAATGAGCATCCCTAGTACAAACCAAATGCACACACAAAAACCAATCATTTCAATGTGTATCCACAGACCAAAAAACATCCCCATTGACATTAGAGATATAGGCCATGTACACACTGCAACTAATGCATTCTACAACGGAATTAACTCCTGAAAAATGCAGGTAGTGACAACCTCATTTACAAAAATTCTACGCACTGTGTATGGAATGAACTGAACAACAAGTTAATGAAATATGACGAGAGATATGAGAGATGACAGACGAGAGATACATCTCTGATGCACACTAAAATACATATTTTAATGTGCATCAGAGATGTATCTCTTGTCTGAATGTGTGGTGCGGTGCAAGAAATCATAGGGAAAGCAGTACAAGCCTGACTCATTTGTGTTGCCAAATATTTGCAAGCAAATTTGCAAACAAGACCAAGTTTATAAAAAAAAAAAAACCTAAATAAATGGAAATGCTTTATGCTAAAAATAGGCCCCCAAATATCACAACACACACCTGCTCACTTTAATAACTCCATAAACTCGATCACTGTGTGAGCCAAATTTAAACAGTCCCAAAAATTCTTATAAAAAGTGGACATGGCAATGTTGCAAGAATGCGCTTTGTGAAGCAGCCTTTAAGCATAAACAAAACACAATGCCTCCGTCGACTATGCATAAGTTAAAATTGCTGAACACAATGTGGTTAACAAACATGTAAGACACCAGAACATTGATATGGTTACCACAATGTCAATTAACAGTTAAACCACTCAAGTGCAAGAGGACACAAATGAGAACTCAGGTCGGTACACTCGTGCTGTTTCCTGTGCTGAGCACATCCAGGGCTCACCTCTCATATATAGTGCATGAATACTGAATTGATTTCTCTTGCACTGGAACAGACAAATAAACACACAGTTATGCCAAAATATCCTCATAAACACATGGTATTGGAAGAATTCTCCCCTTAGGTGACTCTTATTGTGGGGAATTTTTAATTTTTTAATTACATTTATCTCACCTAAATGTATGCTCACTCTAGCGTTTTCGCTATCTTTTGTTTAAGATGTGGCCTTATGTGTGTGTGTGCATTCTGGGTATGAGTGCATACTGGGTATGAACCGTCTCTCAGAGAGTGAGTACTACTGAATGCTTTAAAATGTTGAATGTTTATTGACAAGTCGAGCATAAGATAAACTTTAGTAACGATGCAACACTGGCCTGATTGGGCAAGTGATAATTCTGTCTAGAAATGCATGCGAAAGTCTTGTATAGCAGCATGCAGCTCGCTCGTACAGATGATGTGGTGATGTGAAGCCATGTACGCATTTTGAAAGATTAAGAGAGAAGATGCAGTAGTGCTGAATCACTCTCGCTGTTTGTGAAAATAAGTCTCACAGAAAATTTTTAAATTACTGATTTGATCTGATAATCTGTGGATTGATTTGCTACAGCCAACAAGCTAACTGAATAAATGTTTGCATGAATTTCTCGCCTTATAAGCATAAAACATTCGGGAATGAGTAAAATCTGAAATTCAAGTCCTGTAATCTATATTTTATTTATAAAAAGAAAACCATGGAGTGTTATTTTACATTTGATTTCAATTCCTGAACTTTGTTCAGTTGTATTTATTTGTGCTAATGCTAATTTGCTTATATGTTCTTATTGTACCACTAACTGTATACTTGTCTTTAATAATGTTTGAAATTTATATTAGTCTAGTTTATTAGTTAGTTGTTCTTAAGATTGCTGATTTTCATGGTTTTCAGCGATACCCAACCCTACTCCTGCAATTAATGTGGTTGTCACCCCTTAAACTTTAGTCTGTTCGTGGCAATAGGCTACCTCATTTGACCTCTGAAAGCTCACAATACCCTCTGGCTCTGGCACCCTAAGCACACTTTAATAAACAAGGGCAATTCAGCCTCCCAGCTCAGAAACAAGCCATCCAGTGAGTGCAATAAGTCACCCTTTATCCTGCCTGAATAACTGGATTTAAGGCGGAGAGGGCTAACAACACTCAAAGAAAAGCCTTTTGCACTTGTTTGTGTCAGAATGAGGGCTTTTATAAAAGAGTTTACTTCAGATTATATAGTTCCAGTAGGCCGTCAAAAACTGATATGACATGTAAGGACAGACATGCTGTCTATACTAGACACACAAAAGCGTGGGTGCCCATCTCTCTCGCTCTCTTACTGTACTGTGGCCTTCCTGTAGAGACTTTTGATGGAAAATATCCAAAGCTCTTCTAAAAGGCTGAACCACAGAGAGCTCTGCTGCTCCTCCCTGGAGCGACTCTCTCAATGTACTAACATGCCTAAAAAAACAAGACAGAGAGTGAAAACACTGCTTATTCTTCCCGTAATGAAGACTCCAGGGCCGGGCAGGGAGCGGAGGAGAAGTGTGTTTCTCCTCCCTGGGGAGTTAATTTGTCAAGTCTCCTTGATCCCTGGAAACAAATAAATGCAGCTTTCTCTCGCCTCAACAAAAAAAGAGTGAAGAGAGGTGATTTTTATTCCAAATGGCAGCCGTGGAGGAGGATGTTTATTAAGATGGTAGAACAGACCGGGAGGCAGACTTTGCAAAGTTCTCATCTGATCACACAATGTTTATGTATGTGTGTGTATGTTTGAGCAGGATTAAGGTCTACAAGGCTTCTGGAGCAGTGAGCTTGGGTGAGGTCTCAGTGGACAGCAAAACACAGCTCATTATCTCGAGTCCACTCCGAAAGAAAACAGCATATTCAGCTGCTAACTAAACCACAGACAGAGCCCAAATATCTCATAAACAATGTGTTCAAAAGGGGATAAACAGAATAGAACAAATATTATCCACATTTTTACTAGAAAAAAATATATAATTTACATATGTAGGGCAGGGAGATATCTTATTGATAATCGGCTTAAAAATATTGCGATATCCGATTATATCGTCTACAAGAGTCCCGCCCCAGCCACGCCCCCTCAAGAGACAACACTGCCAAAATGCACTGTAAACACACAGCATGTTCAGTTTGGCAACACTTTATCTAATGATAGCCTGCAATTCAGTCAGTTTAATTTAATTATTGAGATGTTAAAGGTTTGTTGTTAGTCTAACACATGTAGCAAGGTTTTTTTTTTTAAATAGAAAAATAAATAAATAAATAGATAGAATAGAAATATAATAAAATAGTATAATAGAATAGTAAGTGTTAGTAATGGGTCAAATGTTTTAATCAGTAAACATTCAGAAACAGGTGCAGGCTACATAAGCTTCTACCAATTAATTTTTTTCTGTTTAATTTTTATTAGACTGCAGATCAAAATCGAACAATACTTGATAGTATTATTTTTTAAATGGGAGAAATCACTACATAATACATGTATTGAGCCAAATCCTAGAGAGGAGTAAAACATGTTTGTCTGGTGTGAGGTCACAACGTTCACATATTATTCCGATTTAATGTTTTCATTCACTGTTCCTTGCTGATGGAATAATACACGCTCAGCACTTAACCGCAAAAAAATTGTATTACTAGCACTTGTTGTGTTTATTGCCTAAAATTAATCGCTTGTTGTATTCCTCAGTTGCTTTGGATAAAAGCATCTGCTAGATGAATGAATGTAAATGTACACAAATCCAAATATGATTTTTTCCTAACACATTTTATTATATCTAGAAACGAGGTACAATGGATGTCCAAACCACAGTTTAAATTTCTCTCATTTTCTCTCCTTTTGTGTACTCAGCAGCAGTTACATTTCAGATTGTGTTCACAGCAACTATAAACTTTACCATGGTTTAATTTTCTTATGGATTGTATCCAATCCCTTAGTTCTGACTTCAGAAGACAGAAGCACTAAATACTTAGTGTGAAAGTACTCAAAAGATAAAGCTGTTATCATTGCCTGTCAGTTTATCTCTAAGAAATTTGCCCATTCTCAGTTCAAATTAAAAGCCTTACTAGTGACCTTGTGTACAAAAGTCCAAAACATCTCAAATTTAAAGCAGATGAATAAGTGGTTTGCCTGTATTAAGTATAATTAGAAAATACTAGGGCTGCCCCCTAATAGTCGACTAACCGTTAGTCGACGAGAAGAGGATTAGTCGAGCAAAATTTTAAAAAAATCCACAGGAAGTCACGCAGTCTGTGATGGACAGGTCATTAACAGCTGGTCTATGTGGTAATAATAGTACATCGGGCAGGACATCCAAACACTTGCCTATCATTCATTGACCTCAAATATGGCTGATCATCTGAAACATGTTAGTAGAAGAAACTTTACATGGCCCCTTGCTTTAACATTAACCTAGAAAAATGTGGGCTATTCAAGTGTTTGTGCGGAGTGTGAAAGCTGAATAGTAGTGCGCTTACTGCATGACAGCTAACGTGGAGGCGCCAGTGCAATCACTTGCACTAAAAAAAAAGAAGAAAGAATCGAAACTCCATGTAAACTAGCCTCAAAGAAATAAAAAACATATCTATATATCTTTTGAATCTGTGAAGAGTCTACCTTTATTTGTGTGCACTCACAATAACAAAACATGCTTTTGTAAAATAATGAAAGCAAACAGTATGTGCAAAAAACTCCATTTAAACTTGCCTCACAGACATAAAAAATATATCTATAGACAGCGAAATGTCTACTGTTAAATGAACCAATTCAAATGGAAAACAAATATTCTCAGGTTATGTAATCTGTATGAAATATGCATATAGGCGTGTCCACTACTGCGGAGATGACGAGTCAGCATCGTCAACTTCATCACTGCAGCCGAAAAAAACAGAAAACACTATTTCATCAATAAATTATTAAAATGTTAAAGCGATCTCCTTGCTGTTTTTCTCCGACGCATTCATAATCATTACTTCTGCCGGTGCGCTGTGGCAAGTTTTTCCGTGCGCTTGAACTCTGATTATGCTATGTATGCATTAAAGGCTCTTTATTATGATTTATATGGTTTATTAATAAACATGTGATTAGTGGACTAATCACTTAAAATGAATGACTACTAGTCGACCAGAAAAACCTTTAGCCGAGGGTAGCCCTAGAAAATACACTGTTTACCAATCTTAATGAAGTGCTTTTATCCAGACAAACCAATTGTTACAATGAAGTTCTGCACATCCCTTAAAACGACAACAACAACAACAACAAAAAACCCACCACCAGTTTATTATGATTTATATGGTTTATTAATAAACATGTGATTAGTGGACTAATCACTTAAAATGAATGATTACTAGTCGACCAGAAAAATCTTTAGTCAAGGGCAGCCCTAGAAAATACACTGTTTACCAATCTTAATGAAGTGCTTTTATCCAGACAAACCAATTGTTACAATGAAGTTCTGCACATCCCTTAAAAACAACAACAACAAAAAAAAAAAAAAAAAAACCACCACCAGTTACTCTTATTTAGAGAAACTGAAGTGTGCTTTGAATTCTGCCTCTCTAAATAAGTTTATGTTCAGTCATTTGTAAGTATGCTTATACCAGCATACTTACAGGGCCTCCCTGGGTGGTATGCGCCGATATCCGATCCTTCTGGCAAATGCCAGTCATGCTGTTACATTGGGCTTCAGGCATCCTGCCACTTCTACATCCCTTCCACCCCGAAATAGCCCCACATACTCCTGTCAAGCTAGAGATGAGGTCTGGGGTTATGGGGCCTTCCTTCAGTGCCCCTAGGCCTGTGTTAAACTCTTCCCTTCATTGTAACTGACAGCCCTGCATGTCTTCTCCGCCTGACGGCCGTTTTACTGTCAAATCAGCTGAGCTAAGACTTCAGCCTGGTGGTAAAGGCTTAGGCATGGCTATTTGTGATCACTCTGAGCAGAAGAGAGGACAGAGGGCTCTCTTACAGAAAGATGTTGTAAGTACCTTAGAGGGCAGCTACAAAGCCACAGATGAAACAGTGCAGTAGCAACAAGCATTCGGCCTCACATCCTCATGTTTCAGCTGCAACCACAAGATAGATTAGCAACTTTAACCAGCTCAGACCCAATGATGACAACAAAAGTAGGCTATTCTTACTGTCTTTGAAGGCTCTCATCTATCATCAGTGACTAATACCACAGTAAACATTACAAATAGATCAGAACAAAGCATAAATTCCTAACTGAAGAGGGTGTCATAATGCAATCAGAAGCCTATCCAGAGCTGCTTTAGATTAATTGAACTCATTCCATAATTTATGAACTTTACAGTTATAGAACCATACTAAATCAACACTGAACTGATTTCAACTGCAGGGGTGCAAACTTATGAAGGATGAAAAAGGTGAGACACACACACACACACACACATATATATATATATATATATATATATATATGTATGAAGAGTTCATTTGCAAAAACCGATAAACGCCACTTTTAAAAAAGCTGAGCATTATTCTCCATATATAGCACGTTATGTACCCTAAATCCATTTTGTCAGAAAAGCTGGTATTGTCCACTGTCAGGCATGGCAAGTTCACGTTTTACAGCAGAAGCCGACAAGCGCCCTTGTTGTTTGTGTGCAGAAACCGATAAGTCCGTTTTAGCGAATCAGCGCACAGTATTCAGGTCAGGTGACAAGGCTTCTAGTCACTTCAAAACGATGCGCTAGCTGAGGGAAGTTTTGTCAAAGTTGACTAAAAGTGATCGAGGATTTATAATTTCGACTCCTGTAAGTCCTTGAACACCATACACTACTTACATGCTTAAACCTTGGTTGCTCTTTTGCGTGTGTGTGTGTGTGCATACAGTGAGTGGATGGCTGTGTGTGTGTGTGTCGATCTGTTAGTGAGTGTGTGAACGTTTGTGCACACATTTTCATCTCAATCACAATAATGACCTAACGGTGTTTGCACCCCTGCAACTGAAAAATAACTGATTACTATTGTCTTTTTAGAGCCGTTTTCCAGCAGTTGAATTTTGTTTGCGTCTGAATTGTTCTCCTGTATTCACTGTAAAGCTGCTTTGAAACAATCTGTTTTGTATAAAGCACTTTATAAATAAGCGTGATGACTTGAAAAAATAAAAACAATTTTAAAAAGCAGAAATTCTGATTAGATTTTTGATTTTAGTCTAGATTAGATTTTGGATTTTAATCTAGTTTAGATTTTGGTCCTTGTCTCATTTTTTATGAAGTTACTTGTGGTTAACATTGTACTATCAATATCAGCAACTACATCAGCCAAATATTGCGAAAGTGATATTAATTTACACTTTAGTGGAAGGAGATCACTGCGGTCCCTAATCGAGCCAAGCTCACAGCCATAATCAATCACTGTAATGACAGACAGGCCAATCCACCTCTTAACCTTTGGGCTGAAATAACATACACTCAGGCAGACTGCTGACCCAGGAGTCTTCATTATGGATTCAGTATCAAAGTGAGCTCATGCTGCAAACAGTGTTAAACAGGGCTGTCAATGGTGCTTTTTTTCTACCTTTTTAAATTGGTCACTGACTGTCAGAGAACGGTTGTATAGTGACTGACAGGTACAGGCCAGTGTAATGTACCAATCAGAGCATGTTTGTAAGTACATGAGTCTCATGGTTATCTTGTGAGATCATGAATACTTCACATCAGTAATGATCTAAAAGAGGAAATTAAGTACATACAGAATCACAAGAGACAAACAAACTAACCCGACATGCCATTCTGAACATACATGGGACATTTTTGAGGAGACTGAGCAAACACGACAGCAGATGTCTGGGTGTTTATGTTGGCCACCAATTTAGTGCCACAATTCACTCTCCACTCAACACCTTGTGCTGTGTTTGTTGCTTTTATGGATGTGTGTGAATTGTGTGATTGTTCAGCTCAGTGGATGTGTGAGGGTTCGTCTCCCACAGATGGCTAAGGTGATAACTGCTGCTGCCGCTGTTTAAAGCTGGTCAATCTGCTGTAATTACTGTGATTAACACAGAGATGTTTTTCTAAGCACTTGTGACAGACACACAGCTCCCCGGGGCCCTGAAAACACACACACAGCTACTACCCATCCCACCCTCACAAACACATTACTGTCAGATCAATCTCACACACACCTCATTCACTCCGTCACACATCGCTTTTCACTGCCTCTGCTCCAAACTGGCAAGCTCCTGCTGTTGTTAATTCATTTCCTTTCTGTCTGTGTTGAACACTTGTTTTTTTAGCACCCTCATAAATGTTTGTGAGATATCATGTCTGAATGTATCAGATTTGAGTCTAGTCAATCTGAACATGCCTATGGTGCCCAAAAGTGTTGCCAACAAGCATCTCACCTGGTTTTGAAACACATCCTCTGTGTGTTCTCAAACTTTCTCTCTCTGATCCCATGACAGATGTGTATTTCAGAGTATGTTAAAGAGTTAGTCTCTGTGTGTGTGTGACTGGTAGACTCTGGCAGAAGGATAGATTTCTTCCATGGTGAGGACAAGTGTTGATCCCTCTGAGAACAAATCTTTATATATCCCTGAGGATTGAGATCATGTGCACACATTGAAACAAGAGAATGCTCTGACAGCAACTGGGAATTTTACACACACACACACACACACACACACACACACACACACACACACACACACACACACACACACACACACACACACACACACACAGAGCCCAGAAGAGTGTTAACACACTTGCTGCAAACGTATCGAGTCACTCAAGGAAAGAGGCATAACTCTGTCTCTTTATAGACCTTATAGACCTCACTATAGACCTTAGTCTGTGTATAACCCATATTCAATTTCACCCTGAATGAGAATAAGGCTGAGGAATAGAAGTACAGACCACTGATATAACTTAGGCCATGCAGGCTATTGACTTGTGTTAACCAATAGCCAAATAGCTTTGTTTTAGCAAACTTGGTCTGACATCACTGTGATTTTTATGATCAAATCCATTCTCATTGGATAAACAAGTCCTGCCCTTTAGTGTGTGCTGTTGAATATCCTATTTTACTTAGAAATACATCACATTATGGAAGTAAAATGGGTGGTAAACCGCAATTCACATTCACTTTAAAGTTCTGCATAATGTGTAATTAATAAATTAATAATTAATAAAATTGATTATTAATAATTACAATTAATAATTTCCAAAATTGTTTCCAGAATTTTTATTATATTTTATAATTCCATTATAAAATTGTGGAAAAGAGTCATTTTAGGTGTTTATCAGTTGAAAGACTGACACACAAGTACACAAGAAAATGATTAAAGAGTATGATGAACAAAAGTACAGTCCACTCAGTACTGAGCAGACTGTACTTTTTGTTCATCATACTCTCTTTAATTTAAATCGTCCATTTACTGACTAGTCTAGCACAAGAAAAAAACTACAGTGTTTACAAAATTATAGCTCTCTAATTTGTTTTGAAAGAAAGGAAATTGTTACATCTGACTGTAAAATTTAGATGATACAGCTGTTCACAGAGCAGCTGCAGTGATAGTGAATACTAATGTAAACATGCAGGAACAGACAAAACACCAGCAGCACAGTCAGAAAGAGACAAAGAGGTGATGAGGGAGTCGAAGTCCTGTCCATCAGCACGACACCTTCCTTTTTTTAGCTGCACGTCTTGTGTCAGCTAGCACAACATTTAAATATTAATGTCTAGGGCAGGAAATGCCCATATTTAACCAGCTACTAATACTTTTCAGAATTATTTCAAAATTTTCTTGAGATTTTGTCATTTTTTCTACTTCATACTTCACTACAAAAAGTAACAAACTTTGACAAAAATGTATTTCTTGATTATTTTACAATAGTGAATTAATAATGTGTAAATACAAATTCAAAAGTATATACAGCTATGGAAAAAATTAAGAGACCACTTAACATTGATTTCTGGACTATATATATATTAATATGACTAATACTTATTATTATGATTATTATTACTAAATAAAATGTTTAAAACTATTATTACTATTGTAATAACACTATTTCATTATTGAAAATAATAAAAAAAGCAAAACAATATTTAAGAATAAATATAACAATTAAAATAATAATAATTTTAATAAACAGTAAAAAAACTTTATTTAATGGGAAACATAATTTCTCATACGCAACAGAAATGGCAGCTCTTAACAGTTGAGCAACATAGTGGTCGCACCAGTGCGATCTGTAACAAAATTTAGTCGCATCAGCAGGAAAAAAAGGCTTCATTCTGGAGCCCTGTTTGTTTAGTAACCATTGCAACTTCACTTTGGAACTTTTTTAAATCTTGAGTCAAGAATAAAGATAGGAAGTTTCTGTAATACAGCCCCAGGGGTCACATGCAAAAAACAACAACAACAACAAAAACATATTTAGTATAGCTATCTCGTAGCAGATGTTAATTTCACCCTGTCTACACATTCTCTGTTAAATAAACCCTCTTATCTTTCTGAAAAGCAGGTAACTAATGCTCTGGGTAAAAGCTGGTAGGACTGTAAATATTTACAGCTTGTATAGCAGCCATGCAAGTCAGCATCCATTGAGAAACCAAACCTGAACTGAGTCTCCAAGTGACCTTGTAGTCATCAAAGATTTTAATAGAGGACACAAGAACATTATATCAAACAGATGACCACTGTAAAAAGTGAGATAGTTGTGGTAAGATCCTGTTGCAGTCACAGCGTTCAAAGTTCAAACACACACACTTTCACACTGGCAGATGGCGACAAGCACACCATAACTGACATGTAACCCTACTCAGACTACAAAAAAGGATTACAAGACACCTGTTTACTGTCAGTAACCAAATGGAACAGAAATCGGAGTCTTTCAATAACCTTAACTCCTAGCTGGTATTTCAGTGATTCATGAACTAATGAAGTAGCTCTAAACTCAGTATGACAAAGGAACACACCAGCAGAGATTATATTCTCTCTCTCTCTCTCTCACACACACACACACACACACACACACACACACACACACACACACACACACACACACACACACACACACACACACACACACACCTACCCATCTAGCAGGTCCACCTGCTGATTGTGATGGCTGTTTTGTCCTGCCATATAACTAGTGTCATGTGCAGTGGTTGAATGACACACACAGCTTCATTTGGTCCCAGTGGTGAGTGGTTTAACCCAGTGGGCTGTACCATAGTGTTTAAGAAGGTGGAGAACAGAGTGTATGTGTGTGTGTGCTTTAAAAACTGCGTGGTAGCAACTATTGCTGGAGAAAGGGAAGGACCTGACTCAATGAAGAACAGTCAGACTGACATCACCTACAGAGATTAATAACAACCCCACTGGGTGCTTACAGCATTCTGCACAAAATAAATGTTGGTCAATACGTCAGATGATAATTAATGGTGCTTGATACAACAGTTAAAAAATAATTGTTTGCTTCCAATAAAAATGTATTTCAATTTCCAATGTATCATTTATATAATAAATATCATGGGGGTTGGGGCAAGAAAAAAACATCTTTTTGTACATGCATCAGCAAATTATTCGCAGAAATTTTAAGCAAACAAGTTTAAGTTTGCTTGTTGTTTATTTACTCATTTACTTAATAATTCAATTAATTTTATTATGACAGGAAATTACATGGACAATATGTAAATCAATGTCCATCATTTTGTGAGCAACTGGTGATAAAAATAAATGCCATGTCGCAATATTGAAAATATTTCCATTTTAAACCATGAAGGCGAGCTAGTGGATATTACACAAACAATGTGCAAACTTTGCATGAGAGTTATGCAGGTGAAGAAATCTCAAATGCCAGTCAATTATTCACTACAGCAACTGAAAGTAAAAAGCTTTTGACTGAGCTTTTGGCATGTGACGCTGCATTAACAGTGCATATTCTCTTCGAGACGATGCAAGATGAATCTAATTTATTTTCTTAATATTTCTCGTGTGGCTCATAGTGAGAAAAAATTAGCATTTTTTTAATGAATCGAGAAGTATTTTGTGTTAAACAAGTTTTTTAAATGAGCAGTATGCTATCTAATATTTTATTATCCTCACAGTGGTTATGCGGTTATGCGGTAATGCGCTATGATATTGTGAGGAAAATGAATTGCAATATTAATTTAATAATAAAAGTTACATAATATTAAGAATAATTTAATAGCCCTGTGTGCCCATCCACTATACGCAACTGTGAAAGGATAAACGGCATTCAGGCATGGAATCAAAGCAATTACCTGTTTTATCCAAATCCATATGCATGGACCGTTCAGTGTTCAGCACTGCAATGTACGAGTCTCTCCTGTCTCATGATGTTTCTCATGTGTTTTCAGTCTGCACAAGCAAGAAACGTTTACTAGATTGTGGACTAGCTTTGAATCTCTGACAGTGGCCGCGTGCAGCTGAATTTTTGTGACCATGGATGGTGTGCGTGCACGGGCAAAGGAGTATCTTTGAAAGGCTTGTGCGCTCTACTGTGTGCGAGATGGATCGTAGCGAAGGAAATTAAGTATACCTGGGCCTAACCCGCTCAAAATTGTAGTGGACTGTAGCTGATGGCTCACATCGGGAAAAATATGGGGGGGGGTTGGGCACACATTTAAAATGTGTATTTGTGTGCATATTAATAAGTGAGTGGCTGCAATTGTTACAATATTAACACTTTGACACCAACTGAATTCCTCCTCTTTAGATCATCATTAGTGGTGTGTCCCTCAGGGAACTTCAATCAGTCCTCTCTCTCACTCAGGTTTCACAGCTGAATGTTTTAATCCATTCAAACAGGGCAGAAATTGCACTCAGTGCCTCTCTGTCTCTCAGTGTGTGACACGCGGGACAGAATGCTGTCCTTCACTGAGATCTCTGGAAACATAAGCCCTCCAACAGCCCACCAAAACTGGCACTTACCAGCTCACACAGCCTGTGTGTGTGTGTGTAAAGCCCTCTCATTACCCAAGACTCATGTTTCAGTAAGTTGGGGATTAGAGACACACATGCTGTTTGTGTGTGTGTATGCCTAAGGGGTGTTAGGACTGAGCCACCTGGAAACTCAGCCTTCCTAGGGCATGGCCGTAAACCAATCCTTTGGCTCGACCTGTTGCCAAATAAACCCAGAATCCAAAGCAGAGTCTCTTTCTTCTCCCTCATTCCCATGTTAGGATCTCCTTTTCTTTCCCTCCCTGCTATACTTTAACAAATCCTTCCTTTAAAATCAAACACAACTGGTCATTCTCGCGTTGATCGAAGGAAACCGGGGCTGAAGTGAGTGACGCAAAGTGGGTGAAGTATTCTGTGTGTGTGTTCTATACGTCTTTGTTCGTTTATTTGAAGTGCTAAGGGAAGCCAAAACAGCCAGCTGCCTCGGTAGTCTCTCAACACACCCTTCAATATGACAGAGGTTGGGAGAGTCGTTGGGCAACCCAGGACCCCCTTAAACCCTACAAGACCTTGGGTCGGGTTACTATTAGAACAAAGCAGGCTCTGTGCAGGGCAGCACTCTCAGAGGAGGCAGCGGCTCAGATGGACACATTGACACACACATACTTGTGACGGGCCGAGTGTAGAATCACATAACATGTCTGAGTCCAAGGGAAGCAAAGTATCCCGTGTGTGTGAGTCTCCAGAGTATATGTTGGTAGGCACTAGCCATCAGAATTCAATGCATTTGCGTGTGTGTTTTTGTTGTATATAATCTAAGCAGCAGCCCGCAGCTGGGTGACTTGTTTGCTTTTCCAGCATCCCCTAAGCCCAAGCATTGAGGCCCAAACTGAAATGTCTGGTTTAGGATGTCACTGTTTGAATAAAACTTGATGCACAGGATAAAGGCTGCCATTTAAAACCGAAATCAAACAGCTTCTTCTTTGAGCAATGTAATCTGGAACAGATGGTGACAATCCTGCGAATGGGACAGTTCTTCATAGAGCTTATGAAACCACGGCCCTGGTGTGGAATCTCCCATAAATGGAAAATAAATTGTGATAAAATGGAACATTTCACACTTCATTAGTGCTTATTTATATGAAAGCACACATTGGATTTTCCCTTTAGCAAAGAATTCTCTGGAGCAACCACAAGCTGGCCTGATTTGAGCATGGTCTTCAGGAGGCATAATTTTGCTCTATTTAGTAGGTCTATGGGTATCACACTTATAGAAACCAAGGTAAGCTAGAAACAATACTGTGTCTACAAAATAATACATCAAAAATTCTTTCTAATAATTGAAAAAAGTAATTTCAAAAGCATCTTGCTAAGCTAATGATGTGATGTGAATACAAACATAATTAATGTTTTTAATAATAATAATAATGTATGCTTTGTGGAGAAAGCAATCCCAGGAAAAAAAAAAAATCACTTCCTGTCCTCTCTCCTAAAATATCTAAATAAAAGAAAAAATGCCAAAATCTTTTAAAAGAGGTTCTTGGGTATGAATCTAACTAGGCTTGGTTCACACCAAGAAAGATATGTACACAGTGGTCCACACTAGTGCTGGGCATTGACACAAATTTTACAATTTGATTTGATTTTGATTCACAAGCTTGTGATTCGATATCGATTAATTGGAGTATGTATTAGGTACAGTCCATGGCAAATTTTTTCAAAGAAAAAATCTCTCTCAACAAATGCTGTAAACTATACACACCTGGGCAAAAAAGGCAAAATATTCAGTGGTCTTTTAATGGTTTTAACCATTTTAACCACAAATCACTGGTCAGGAAACTAGCAAGAATTACACAAGAGTATTGTTCCATCCAATATTAATGGCTTCAAACAGTTGAGTAGTTGAAAAATGTCTCCCAGTTCATTTGAGTTTAATATGTGACCAAATATTCACTATAGGGTTCAAATCTGGACTCTGACCAGGCAAAAACATGAGACTGATGGACTTGTTCTCAAGCTACTTCTTAATTGTCTTTGCAATTTGGACAGGAGTATTGTCTTGTTGAAAAATAACATCTGATCATTCCTCTTCAGATAACTTTGTATAATATTGCCATTCTGTAATATTCTCCTGTACTCTAAATGTCTTTAAATGTCTTCTCACAGTGAAGTAGCTCACCAATACCAGCAGCTAAAAAGGGTTCTCACACAATGACACCTCTTTCTCCAGGCTTCACTGTGGTAGAAATGCATTTATTATTATATATCTCAGTAGATTTTTAAAAACACAGCTCTGGAGCATCGTCATCTAACTTGTGTTTCATTTCATTACACACAACTTCCCATATTCTGCCAAAAACTTAATGCTGTCTTTGATGTTTTTTCTCCATTATGGTATTTATTGTTTAAATTTCATAATAAAATGGAATTTGAAATCTTGAACTTTGTTTTTATATCAAAAGTAACAAAGCACAAAGCTTATTGCGAATTATTGGATGGGAAGCATGCTACAAAGTTTTGTTTATTCATCAACTGAAAACAGCATATAGACTTTGATGTTTACATAGAAGCATAGAAGTTTGATTCTTGGGATTTAAGAATCAATAGTGGTTCATCAAAATGAGAATCGATTCAGATTAAGAAATCAATATTTTTAACCCAGCCCCAGTCCACACCAATGCACAGTAATTTTCTGTTTATTATAAGTGCTCTTATAATAAAATGCTATGTCACCTGCTGCTTTCAATGCTCTCTTAAGCTCTTTAAAGTCAGGTGGATTCTGATTGGATGTCAATGTTTTTATCATTCATCAGATGGAAAAAAAAATGTTCTGTAAAGCCGTTCACACACTTAACGATTGTAAGGCCGATTATGAATGTAAATTGATACTTATGACTGATCGCGCTCAAACACGTCCAGTCAGAGTCAGTTGCGTTCAGTCTGCGATTACAGTCGGTGTTCAAATTCCATGTGTAAGTTTTGAAATCTGTTTCAGTCGCAGGAAACAATCGCTGTATGTTGAGCTGAATGTTTTAGCTAGTCATTAAATGTGTGCACGGCTTAAGTGATTTTGTCACTATTCTTACATAATTAGAATGATTATTAAAACGGTATGGTTATAGTTATTATCCTTAATTTTAATGTTCTCCATCTTGGCACACTGCTGCTCTGTGGGACAGTCATGGATTGAGTGATTGCTCAAAGGGAGTTCTCAGACTTCTGACTAACATTTCAACAGAGAATTTAGCAAAAGTAATGGAAACAAAGAGCGACAGAGGTGAGGGCAAAAGGTGTTTATTTTTTAACCCCGATAGGTATGAGTGAGAGTCAGCAGAAGAAATGCTGGGAGATGGAGGGAGGCTTGAGTTAGGAAGCATAAATTCTTTAGGGAGCAATTAATACTCTGCTTTTCCTAGATATGAGCTCACATTCTACACTCAGTCTGTTCACCAGCTGTGCCTCTACAACCAGCTCTACACCCATTCCCCCCCGCACTTTCCAACTGAGCGTTTCAGTGTTTACTCGTTGAGTGAGGAGCTCTCTTCCCTGAGGGACCACAGGGGTGGCAAAAAGGCAGTTATCCCACCCAGAAGGTAGTCAGTTAAAGTGTCTATCTTCAGCTACTAACATGGGTCTCTCTCTCACTCTCTCTTTTTAAAGGTCACAGTTCCTGACCAGCTTGATCCTACTTCAGGCTGGTGCTCATCTATAGAAAAAACATCTAGCAGCTATGCTAGAAAACTCCTTTACCTCCTGGACTTCATACAGCTGCAACAGCTCCTCTTTCAGTCTTAATGGCACACAGTTGTGTCTATTTGTCTTCAAATCAGAGACTTCAGCACAAAACGCCCACTAACTTGTATCTGGAGATTTGGATAAACACATTAAGAAAATCTTAAATCTATAAATCTATAAGATGTCTTACAATCCGTGATGATGACAGAGAGCCCACAGGCAATTAAACCGTCTCTTCAAGCAGCTGGACCTTAGAAAACACTAATGATTTCCCAACATTATAAGGTTATGCTAAGCAAAGTCTTGGTCTGACAATTTAAGCCGTAGATCTAATCTTTCATTGGTTAAACACACAGGCCGGAATTTTAATAAATATTTCAGTGGAGTATTGAGAAAGAGATTGAGGGGATTACATTTATCTACACATGCAAGGCCAGACGAAAAGTGCCTCAAAAACACAAACATACATCTGCAAAGGTGCCTCAAATTTGTTTTAGAGGTGCTGGGGTAAACTGAACATATATGAAGTTAAGCAGTAGCTGATACAGGATCAGTTAGTCCAACAATTCAGACAGCCCAATTGGTGCCAGATAAGTAGGAAATGGTGAAACAAACTGAAACTTGATATTTAACCTAACTGACCTGTGACCTTGAGGACAGGGGCATGATAAGTTTAACATAATCAGGAGAATGTGTTACAGTATTTGTGCTCACTACTCTACTCTTTGTCTCTTTCCATCAGAATATTGGCTGTCCAGAGGCCTAATTACTGTTTCTTTGAGGTTTTTGTTAAAATATACTTAAGCGCACATACAAACCCACCTTGTTGAAAGCTTGCAACTAATCGGTCTGTTACCACAGAGACCTCGAACTGCCATATGCATAATTGGACAAAACGATTAGACTTGGGAAATGAAAAAGTGGGAGCTGGAGGGAAAGAAAGAGACGGGAGAGAAAATAAAATAAATGTTCATCTTGTCCAAACAGAGGGAACAGGAGCTACAAGGTGATGTCATCACAGGTGTAAGGCAGGGTTACAACCACATGGAGCCTTTTCACTTCTGCTTTCAGTATCTGTCACTCATTCATGTCAGTCAACCACTGTCAAGTACAATGCAGGTGGTAAGACCACCAGATATTTTACATACAGACTTTTCAGATTAAGCACAGACAAAGAACATACTAGTCCACTTTGAATTGCCAATTCATTGTGAAATTTGTTCTGAAAAACGCATAAACACACACGTACGTTTGTTTTTGTGAATTGTGGGGACATTCCATAGGCATAATGGTTTTTATACTGTACAAACCGTATTTTCTATCCCCCTACACTACCCCTACCCATCACAGAAAACTGTGCACATTTTTACTTTCTCGAAAAAACTCTTTATGATTTATAAGCCTTTTGAAAAATGGGGACATGGGGTATGTCCTCATAAGTCACCCTCTCCTTGTAATACCTATGTCATACCCATGTCATTATACAAATTTGTGTCCTGATATGTCACAAAAACACACACACACACACACACACACACACACACACACACACACACACACACACACACACACACACACACACACACACACACACACACACACACACACACACACACACACACTAACATTCAAAAGTTTGTGGTAGGTTCATCGGGGCTATTTATTTGATCAAAAATACAGTAAAAAACAGTACTGTTGTGAAATATCATGATTTAAAATAACAGTTTCCATTGAATATATTATAAAAAAAATTTTTTTTCCTGTGATGGAAAAGCAGAATTTTCAGCAGCCATTACTCCAGTCTTCAGTGTCACATGTTCCTTCAGAAATCATTCTAGTATGCTGATTTGGTGCTCAAGAATCATTTCTTTTTATAAATATTATAATAAATATTATAAAATATTGAAAATAGTTGTGCTACTTAGTATTTTTGTGGAAACTGTGATACATTTTTTCAGGATTTCAAGGTCTTTTTGACTCAAGCAATCTCAATGAGAATTAAAATTAGAGACTGTCTTTGTATGCACTCTAACATGGCTGAGCTCACCATGGCATCTGGGTTTACCTTTAGACTTACATATATTCCAATCCACAAAGGTGCACTGTGACACTATGAGTGATTCAAAAATCTTTGCTCAGTTCTTCTCTGATGAGACAATGTCATATAAAAAGAAGTCCAAAAGTGGTGCTAGCAGTTGCCATGTGCCCCTAAGTAGTAGGCGCTACTTTTATCTCTGGAGTGCAGCCCATTTAAATGTTTGCACATAACTTTCATTTAGCTTGATGGCTTCCAGACTCCCTGCGTTTAGTGTGACATGTCGGATATAGTAATGTTTACACAATGACTCGTCTCCCTGGCCTCTCTTTCTTCCTCTCTCTCTGCACCCTCCTCCAGTCACCAAGATGGATGGATTTACTTTAGTCCTTCAACCTCTGGGGTTTGGGAACAACCTCAGAATGACCTCTTTAAGAGAGAGGGACAAATTGAGAGAGAGTGTAGGAGTGCAGTCATGGCTGTGTTATGACTACAGGCGGGACGGACTGAGATGATGGATAGCATTAAACGAGTGTCTGACTTCCAATTCATCACCAGTTCCAAGTCATCTCCACCTCTCCTCCCAGCACTGCTAGTGTGCGGCTCTACTTAAAGATGTGTTTTAAAACACTCTTGTTCCTCATGGCAGGAAAACCACTTAAAGCAAGCCTACTGGAAAAACAATAATCATATGGTCATACAACAATGCTTACTCATACATTAGGACAACCACACACACACACACACACACACACACTCATGCATCACTGGGCAGGCTGTAAGAGTGGGTGGTGCTATTGTTTGCTGGCCTTGGGCAGTAAATCAGGATGATGCCCATGGTGTGTTAACCTCTGTGTGTTTGTGTGTCAGGGGATGAGACATCACTGCAGACTACAAATGCAGTGTGCTGTGAATTACAGCCCATCTCTCATCAAACACACTTTCACAGAGCCATAAATTACAGCCTGTCTCTATACAAACCATAAAGACTTGTCCACAGAGATATGTCGGGTCAAGATGCAGAGAAACTTGTAGTTCAGCATGAGGAAGCCTAGTTGAGTTGACAGAGAACAAATAATCAGTTACCTCCCCCAAAACAGACAGACAGATGTTCTTCATTGATCCTCAAAGGAAAAATAAAGAAAACAGGAAGCTTTGACTTCATCAAACATTCATTCCAATTGGTTAATCAACATAGAACAAGACAACACAAATAGACAATCCGAGAGACTGCGTACATTATCGACTAAAGATGAAATGTTAAAGCAATCAGAGTTGGCTTTTGTGTAAACAGACCAGCAGTGTAAACAGCTTAGTTGATCATAATAAAAGCGATCATGCTTTGTCATGCTTTAAAGAGAAGCTTATTTGCAATGTAGACTTTGAATGGCCTAAGGTCATTACATGAACAACTTGTTTTACAACAGTTTTGTGTGTGAATCATGCTCTGTTTATTTAAAGGCTTACATATGCCTCATCCAATCAGATTCCAAAGTTAAAAATATCAATTTTATCCACCCTTTTTCTAATATAAGAGCAGTCCATTGTGATGCTTGATGTTGCAAACTGGTTATCATATTATTTGAATTAATATCATAAACATAAACACTGGTTTGTAGCACAAATGGTTTTACAGTTTACTGCACTTTGTTATTCTAGTTATTTTTCTACAGCATTATGAATCTGAAGTCTCACACATTCACAGGAAATAGCTTGCTTTATGAAATAAAACAAAACAAAACTGCCTTTTATGCCAGTGTCAAGCACACAGAAACTGGTATGCAAACATTCATACTAACACACATACACTACTAAAGCTTCAGACATTTGTGAGACTACAGCACTCAACGAGCGCTCCGCTACCTTAAGAGCTCTCCACATCCATCCACCCAGCTCTTAACAACTCTCATCTGCCTTAAACTTCATCTCTCAGCCTCTTCTTTCCTTCTCTTCATCCTCTATTCCCTTCTTTTTCAATCTCTCGACAATGTCATTGTCTGAGAAATTACACCTTCCACACAGCCTCACCGGAGTCCTGCTCTTCAGATGAGCGCTCAGCGGCCTGCATGCTTGCTTGTGCCGTTGGTTAAGCCTGTCTGAGCTGGACATACAGTGCTCATTCACATACTGGCCAGGTTCTTATTTTTATGTACAAGCAACCAAACTACATACTAAACATACATAAATATTACATTGTGCATTAGATGTGGACCACAGAAGACATTGTGTGACTGGTGGTGGTAGCTAGATTTAATTCAACGCATGACCAGGCATAAATAAAACAGCACTCACAAAATGGCTACCTTTTGTGTCTTATGAATGATGTTAGAAATGAAAACAAATTCCATTACTGGGAATTATTGCCAAACAAATCAAAAACAATCTGTTTAGCGGTCTGGGCCTCTGTTGTGGTGCTCCTAAGTGGGACACTGACAGCATATTGAGATCGCAAAAGAGAGAGAGTGCATGAGTTTTCTGGAGAGGGGTCTGTAGTGAGAGCTCTGTCTTATCATCCAAGTCCAAATGTGGCCAACACAATGTCAGACTCAATTTATACTCTGCAAAAAACATGATATCAGACATTTACATTGTGAAATGAATTACTTCATAATAACAATGTTAACTTACACTAATTTCCTTAATTGATTAAATTAACGTTCAATTAATCGATTAATCGGTAACCTTGACCTCTTAAATCCAAAGCAGGGGGTTCTACTAAGTTATCATGTTACTTAACAAACACTTGCTTAACCAACACAAAATAGGTGTTGTTTTAAAGCTTAGAAGATTGGCATTACAGTGAGTATAGGGAATATAGGGACCATCACTTAACAAGTGCTTTTAAATTTGATTACATATTAGAAGTGCTCTATTTCATAGCGAGAAAAAACTGCTTCACATGAAAATAAGATCTGTAAAATCATTGTACATAACAGACTTGTGTTATATATCGTCATATATCTATGCACCATAGAATAGGAGCGCACAGCTGAAAGAGCGCTTGAAGATCATCACTCATCAACCAGTGTATGATTACTTCTTGTTTATTCTATGTACTTTAATTGTGGCGTTTACACAAGTAAGTAGCTCTTATGTTCAGTAAAATCACTTATTTGGAGGTTTTTTTGGACCCTTAATTAACTGTTTCAAAATAAATGGCTAACCTAACCTAATCCATTGCAAGGCTTGAGGACATTAATGCATTTAGAATATGCAACTATGGTGCACTCGCTTCATTTTTCCTTGTGTGTCTGCAGCATGTGTTTTGTGCATGTGCTGCACACACCTCAAAACTATGCACTCTAATGATGACCTTGCTTAATAAACCATTGTAAGTTTTAAAGATTAAATTATTATCGACAAATAATTGATCGTCTACTAATCGTTAGTATCCCTTTTCATAATTACAATCAATGTTCCCTGTAATTTTTGTATGAAAAACTATGTTTGTAAACAGTTTGGTACCACTTTGAACAGCATGGAAGGAACAATGTAATTACAAAAGACACCTTATTAACAATCAAATATACATAAATATGGCTATGGAGTCTAAGAATCTCAGTAGTTAACTGGTCACAGTTCATTTGAAGGACCTTCATATGGCTGTTCTCACTCTAACTTGATCCAAAATGGAGCAAAAAGGCTTCTTAGAAATGCAAGACGCGGGCAATGAATACACTAATTGAGGCAGGCCGGTTGGCAGCCACCTGCAGGCTATGTGAGAGAGACAGTAATTAAGTCGAACATTTAATGATTCTGCTTAATAGGAGTGAGAGATGGAGCAATGAGGAGAGAGAAAAAAGAAAAAAGAAAACAAGCAACAATTACACAAAACATCAGGAGGGAGAGAAGAAGAGGAGAAAATAGGAGAGCAGAGAAGAGGATCTAATTTGCCAAAAGAACATGTTAAGTGGGAATCTATGTAAACAGACTGATCAAACAGGTTGACACTCACAAGAAACGTACTGTTTGTCACACAAACACAAATTAAGCAGAACAAGATCAACTCTAAGATATCTTGTCAGGGCCATGACCTAGCAGTTAGCATATTTCAAGTCTGATGCTTGATGCCAGATTGAATCATTTCTTGACCCTTTTGCCTCCAACAACTTTTTTATTTCTTCCACTCCAGTGCTCAAAACGGCCTACAGGCCGATAAATTATCTAAGCTCTTGTGGAGTTTGATCTATATATTTCCCCTCAGAGGTGACAGTTCCCCATCATCTAGCTGTTGAACTTGGCATTTTGTGAGCATCAAACACCTTGAGTGTGAAAAACACAACAGCGAACCTTTTGTTCTAGGCTCCAGGCAAATATTGACATATTTTCTGTTGCCTGTCTCTCTGCTCTTCAGTTCTGCATTCTCTTTCTTCTTTTGTTTCTAAGGGTTAAGAGTCTGAGTGATGGGTGATCCTCTGTAACAGAGAGCGGCGTCCAGTGTACACTCACCGTCTAAAACCCTCCAATAAAAATACCAGTTCATTTGCACCTGTGCTTTGGAGGACTATCCTCTTTTCTCCATCCCTCTTGCCAATGGAAAGATTTACATATGGCAAGGAGAGAAGAGGACAAGGGGACGTGAAGGAGAGAGGGTAAAGAGAAAGAAAAGACACACATTTAAATGGAAATAGAGTCTGGAGGGAGACGAAGTGGCCTGGCAGTCAGTGAGAAGAGAAAGCATATTTGTGTACTGTTTCCCAAGCGCCAGCTTTTCAGAAGCAGAGGAGGCGGGCATGTGTTAGTTTAAGGCGCATAAAGGGAGTTTTAATCCTTTCAGAGGGTTCGTAATGGCCGCGGAGAGGCGTCTCCAGGAGGGAAAGCCTTTCCGAAAAAAGGGTCGCCATTCAGCACCCCTCTGAACCACACAAATCAAACCTCTAAAGGCCTTCAAAGAACAGAATGTGGGAAATGTGTTTGGGGTCCCGAGGGAGTGAAGCAAGGGGGAAAAGGAGGAAAAAGGCTTGTCGGCATCAATCAGTTGCTCTCTCTCACGTCCTCCCCGGGGTCAGATCTCTTTCCAGCCTCCGTCGCCCCCTCCCCACCCCACCCATCATGCTCTCCATCCTGGTAACGCACCATTACAGAGGAATGTGGATTCACAAGGCTGGGCTCCATTATGTTGGCCTGCTCGGGGTTTGTAAAATGGGGGAGCTCAAATTCCAAAGGCTTTAAGAGCAAATTAGCGGTGTGCTGATGGGCTCCCGCTGTCTAAAGACACTGAGGTTTTAAAAGCAACTCAACTGACTCTGCTTTCAATGCCTTGGATCCTTTGACTTGCGTGTTCTTACCGCAGTCTCAACATGAACAAACTTCCTACGCACATGGCAGGACGTTTACATGCACACAAAGAACAGACGGTGCATACGTCGCAGCTCCTCACTGTATAAATAAAAAGCGTGCTTTTAAAATAGACACGGCAAACAATATCACACACGCGGAGTATCAGATCAGCAGGGTAGAACTGCTTCTTCTACTACCGTCTGTGCTGCAGATCCAGCACCTTTATTTAGCATTTCACAACTAATCAATTTCCATAACAGAAGCCAGACGCCGCTGCACATGGGACCCAGTGTGTGGCGTTTACACATGCTGCGCGCCTGAAATGGATTTTCTCATTCATCACTCAGCAGCACATTGGGATCTGTTTAACAGAGTGGCTCAGATGGATTTCTCCCAGCCCATACGCTGTGAGAAAGCACGGATACAACACACTGTGTCTGTCAATGGAATCGCAGTCAGCCTTGAGGAAATGCGTTATTTCCCATGCCGCCCCGGAAAGCAAAACACATTAAATGTAATCTGAATGTGATATTGGTAAATAACGTTGTCTAGAATAATGTGATGGATTCTAGTTTGTCTTGTAAAGCAGCAACAATTGCATGCTGATTCAGGTACTCATACATTATAAAACAGTATAGTGTTCATTTTATTTACATTATAATATTAAAAACTGTCATCTTTAAGATTTAATTTACAGAAAAAAGCAATCTTTTAGAGTTTGTGCCTCTTTGGGACAGGTAAAATCTGTCAACAGCAAGTTCACTATTACAGAACTGTGATTTACACAAGCAATAACAAGCATATGGAATAAAGAAAGACCACCATACCTTTAACTGCAGCTGTGCTGAAGAGTTTCTCTGAGCTGGCATCTGAGCCCTGAGAGAGAGCGACAAAGAGAGAGTCAGTACATCTGTTTCAGAACTAAGCAGGTGGGCTTCATCATCAAAGGTAGCGCAGCACTAATGAGCGCAAAATTTCAGTCACTGCCCAGAGCGGCCACTGGATGGCACTGTGGGTCCATGCGCAAAACGACGCGCTGCACTTGAAACGGGTTGAACGCATTAACATTGCTATGTTATTGTGCAAACATCCAGCGTTGCAATTTACACAGCATTTAGGTAATGAACGCCTATTTAAGTGACAATGTGGTGTCAAAGGGGCATCGGCTAATTCAATTGGCTAAACAGCAACAAAGATAAAACCATTGCAGTCCATCCATTAGCATCTGACCTGGCTCTCCACTCAGTCATTCGAGAGGAAAATAACACAATGAGCTATGTGCACTTTTTAACAATTTTGCAATTATTAAAGCAATAACAAACAGAAAATCTTTTGCGTGGAACTTGTAAATGTGCATTTTGTACGTACTTCTTTGTATACACAAGAATATATTCACGGAAAACAGCTCATTTGAAGGCAATTATTCTGACAGGTTAAGCAACACTATATCCATGTCCAGCTCGAGGCAAAAAACGATACTGACAAGGTACGACAACCTTCCCAAATATTTGTACATTTTGAGTAACTTACAATTAAAATTAGCTATGTAAATAAAATGTTAAGGTCATTTAAAGATCTAAAAACGTCCACACTAATGATAATAATAACAACAAAAATAACGTGATGTGCATTCATTAACACATGACGTCCACATAACGATGCTTTCGCTTGACCGCTTTATTCAAACCACAACCGAAAAACATCTGGCAACATTCACTGCAGAGATTTCAACTACAATTATCCACGACCAACGACAAGAAAACAGCGCTCCAAATCCTCCAGCCATCGAGTAATCCTTGAAAATGCTTTAAATTCCCCTAAAACGTCGAATGACATTGTGGTAATCGAAATATGAACTAAAAATCCATTTTTTTTGAAGGACATGAAGGTGCGGTGTACCTTTTGATGTGGCGAGGTTGGCACGGAGGAAAATAAGTCAAGAAATCACTTTTAGTAGGTTTAGAAAATGCGCTGTTTCACATTCTGCTTGTCAAACAATGTAATCCATAAACAGGCGGCGAATTCCTCTCGCTCCCTTTGAGAGAATGACAGCCATGCAAAATAAGAAGCCTTTTCCCAGGGAAGAAGAAGAAGAAGAAAAACATCCAGAGCTCAAAGCGATAGAGGCTCTCGGACAAAGGCAGCCATGTGTCTGGTACCCAAGAGCGCAGAGAAGTGGAGAAATCCCTCAGTTCGCCCCCTTCGCGCGAATTGGCCGTTTGAAATCCTCGCCAACCGTCGCTTAACGGAAGCTGTCGCTTATGATATGTGCTTTTGTGTCAGGGGCGCGCTCAGTGACAAACCATCCGCGCGCCTCTCTCCCGTGCGCTCGTGCAGAGCTAGAAAATCCAACAAAGCGTACAGTATTTTCCTCCTATAGACAGATTGGGTGGAGTAAAACCGCACTAAAAAGCCCGACCGCCGCTTCCTTTCCTCGAAATCGTCGCTGGTTTTAAGCTCGTGTCCCGTCGCTGGCTCCCGTTCCTCGCGCAAGTGCTGCCTGTATCCACACAAACTCTCTCATTCACCCACAGCGCGACCGGGTCCTCCCACTTCCTGATTCTAACCTGACTTCATTCAGCTCCTACCCCCTGCTTCTTTTTGCCTCACACACACGGAGCGTGCTGCTTCCTCCGCTCAGCTTCACCGGACAGACGGTGCGTGAGTGCGCGCGCGCGGGCGTGTGTGTTCGGTGCTCAATGAGAGCTACTGGCAGCGGAGTCCTAAAAGAGTGCAAACAGGAGACGGAGCGACCAGGAGGGAGAGAGAGAGAGAGCAGAAGGAGGAGGGAACTGGGATAGAATGATATTCTTTTACTCTCTGGCCGAAGTGAGATGATGTCAGCTGCTAATGAATTTCCCAGTAGGGTGCAGCTACTGTGAAGGGGAGGGAGACAGAGACTCTCTTCATGAGCAGCAAACACCTCTCTGGTTCCCTCAGCCACAGCCTTCCTTCATTGGGGTTAAAGTCACCCAGGCTGACCCAGAACAGCACTGTTTGTTCGGCTGAATAATCAGCAGGGGGCAAAGATTTGCAAATTTACAGCTGTTCATAAGTATAGTATTATAAGGCACGATCACATTTGCTGCAATTTTGCTGGGAAAAAGGTCCACTGCCCACTGTCAATAGTGTAGCAACGCATGAAAACCACTCACCCAACAGTCACTTTCAAAGCAAGCAGCATTCTGGTGGTCAACGTGGCGAATTTCCGTAAAAAACTTCCCCCTTATGTGAAATTCCGGATAACATGGATTCTTGTTGAAAATTTTGCCAAGCAATGGTAACTGTGACAGCACCTTTAGAAAATAACAAGATGCACTGCGTATTGTTGGGACTAACATATTAAACACCAGGAAAAAGAATTAAAGACTAAACTGATCAACCACGTCTCAGCTGTGGCAATTATACGCTAAGACCAGTCCTAATTGTGTTTCCAAAGCATGGTGTAATATTAACCTCCTTCCCCCAGGGTTTGAGGAAAAGCCTGAAGATCTAATTCCACTAAACTCAGTCCATGGCCACACAAACCCAAACAATCCAGCAATCTTCAGATAAAGCCGGACATTCCTGGAAAATCTCCTTAATCGGACTGATTTAGGGTCCCGTGGCTTAGCAAACCAGTATTAACCCTTTGCACTGAGGGTCAATGGATTAACAAGGGGCTCGCATTGCATTGACCTCTGACCTTGACTGCCCCAACAGAGTAAGAGAATGAGTTAGCTTATTGCTGGATGTTTATCTTTCCTTCTCTATATCTCTCACCCCTTCTCCTTTGAGCCAGGGGGGGGGAAGGAGCTGCACGCTCCATCAATACAAGACCACACTCAACCTCCAACATCTGCCTCAACCAAACATAAGACATGAGTTTATTTTTCTCTGTGTGAATTAAAATAAAGTTCAACATATGTAATCTAACATGACCAGAATATTGTTGGAAAAGTACAGTATTACATTATTTGCATACATTAAAACTCTGTATAATAATATTTTTTTTCTTATAATCATTTTATTTATTGCAAAATAAAAGAAAATATAAGTCAAAATAAATCAAAAATATTAATATTATTAAATCAATACTATCTCAGAATTGCAAAATATAAAAAACAAAAAAAAAACATAATTAAAACTAATGTTAGAATATCTAAAAAAATATATGATTTTAAACTGATTATTAATAACATTATTATTATTATTATTATCATATTTGGAGTTTTTTTTGTTGTCCTTGCGTTTATTAGTCTTAGCTTCACATGGATGGACAGTAACAAAGAGATTAAATACAGTGAGTGATCCCTGAGAGAGCAGACAGGCGATGCCACTCAAAGGGGGAATGGCTTTTAAAATACTTCCTTTCACACATATTTGCCCTCTGCTAATTTCTGTGTCACAACAAGCCTGAGGTAATCTAGGTTTAGCCATTAGACTTTAAGGATACAGAGGCAGCTGAAGCTCATTAGGCCTATCAAACTGTAAATGAGCTAAGTGCAGTCTGTGGAGGACAGGTTTAGTGCTGCTTAGGGGCCCCCTGCTCCCAGTCCCAGGATCAGGTGGCCAGCAGGTCCACTACTCAACACCCTTTGAAAGTTTCAAGGAAACATCATTGGTAATTAACCATACAAAGTGCTGTTATGGATACTTATTCAAACAATGAGTTGAACTGACCCGAATTGAATTTGTTGACTGAACAAAACAGATCCAAGTATCATGTTATTCTTTTTTTAAAATTTGAGGTTCACATTTACTACATTATAATATTATGCTTGTCATTTTTTTTCTAAACCATATAGTCTATTTTTATTTGGACGTAACCGTGGCAAAATTGGTTTTGCTATAAAAAAGGGCTCTTTTTCATCTATATTTGATTAAATAGTTATGATTGCATTATGATTACATATATAGAGCATGTCAGGGTTTGGATGAGGTGCACCAAAGCAGCCTTCGTCCCCAAAATCAGAGCTCGCTTTCCTAAATGCCTATCATCATATTTGAGCGAAACCTCAAGCCTGTGATTACCGCCCTCCGCTCCACAATCAACGTCCGGATCTCTCAGCGCAGATTATTTTTAATTCAACTGAAACGCTGACAGACTACAGAAAGCAGGGAGAGAGAGAGAGAAAGAAATGGAAGGAAATGCAATGAGAGAACATGTCGCAGAGTTGCCAAGAAACTAATTTAAAGTGGCAGTGGGGTATGGAAAAACACTTGGTGAGGCTTGCCAGAAAAGTGGAATAGGAGATCAAACATTAATATGGAGAGTTATGCTATGTATGCCAGTAATTGCTGTCTGTGCCTGTAAAATTCTGCCTATAGACCATAAGCCCTTTCTGCTGTCGTTTTGTCATATTTTATTCCTTTTTCTGGCCTTGATCCTCTGCTTCAAAGTAACCAGAGCTGCATTTTGCCTTTCTCCTTTATCCCTCCCTCCCATTCCCTTCCCTGCTTTCGTTCCCACTCAAAACGCATGGTTTAATTTCATAGGAACTCTGTGCTAGATTGCAATCACAGGAGATCGGCACTCTGTTATGGTCTCTACAGCTATTACGGAAGCAATCTCTCATTCTCATTCTCTCTCGTTCCCTTTTAAAATATTGCTGTGCATAAGTGTAACCTGAGGGGACTGAATATAATGTGTTAAATAGGGTAGCTCTGACTGGCCCTTGTCTGTAATCTCCTCTCTTGTATTCTCTCTGTGCTCTTTTCAGCCAGGGCCTTTGAGAGACACTCAAAAGAAAGGTCCATTTCTAGTGACACTTAAAACTTCGCCAGTCAGGAGGGAACATTGACCAGCTCATCTGGGAGGCCTTCAGGAAGGTATTAGTGGTGTGTAAAACACCAGATCGACAATGCTTGCGTAGAGGAGGGGAGAGCGTTTTCACGAGACAAAAGAGCTGCAGACACAGATGCAAAGATGGAGTGATCTGCTTTCCTCGGTTCTTTTCCACAAACAGAAATGCGGAGCGATAAGGCTCCTCCGGTTCCAGCCGCAGCCACTGTCTGCAATCTGCTAAGCGCAGCACTGTTCACAAGAGGAAATAATGGTACAGTGTTTGTACAGGTATGTGTGTTGTACTGGAACAGAAACACCTTTTGTTGGCTTTGGAGTGAACATAAACCACTCAACAAATTTATACCAAGCAGTTTAGTTTGCACGTTGGAGCCATGGCCTAGTGGTTAACGCACATGCTAAGACATGCAGCTGTTAACCACTATAGCATATATTCAGGTTAGTAAACATTAATTACATGACAACAACAATTAATACAATTCAATTTTGTATTTTTAACCATGTAATTAATGTTCTGTTTATTTAAAACAAAGTGTCAAGTGCATAATCATAGCGTGATGGATGCATTGACTCTTTTCATGTGGCTTTCCCCCATTCATTCTCAGTTACCCCCAAAATGCTTTATTGGGTTTAGAGAGACAATGCCTCATGCTGTAACTTTAAAGGGGACCTATTATGCAAAATTCACGTTTATAAAGGTGTTTGAACACCGTGTGTCCACAGTGTGTGAGAAAAACCAGCCTATAAAGATAAAAATCCACTCACTAATTTTTTTTTTATAATTTCCATAAATCAAAAGCAGTCTCTTCAAATGAGCTAATTCAGAAGCTCCACCCACAACTGGTGACGACCAACCATATTAGCATAAAACACAGCACTGAGTGAGAAGCAGAGTACGCCATTTCTGTATCCTCACTGTAGCGACTGGAGCTGCGAGGTATTACAAGTGTTGTGGTTTGGATGCAGATAAGAGTCTCCATAGTGTCCCGCCATCAGAGTCATTGTGGACTTTGTGTTTAAATTTCATTTACAAACAAAATGTCCTGAAGAAAATCGGTAAAGTCTTATACATTTGTGCCAATCATTTTGTGCCAGACTGCTTCAAAAACGAGGGTCCTTTCAATGCTGGATTTCAGGATTTTCACAAAGATTGATTCTAAAATATATAAGGCTGAACACCGCTACTTACAGTTTCTGACATTTTCAGTGTGTGAGATTGTCCTGTTTTGTTCTTGCTGGTATGCTGGAGGATACACAAAAATTGTGCATTTTTTGCCACGTTTCACCCCCAAAAAGTGGCAATTTTTAACATGATATAAAAATGATCTGTGGGGTATTTTGAACTTCACATACACACTCAGACTTGTTTACATCTTGTAAAAAGGTGGCATAATAGGTCCCCTTTAACCGCTGGTGTCACTGTTGGACAGTGTCACTTACTGTAAGAAAAAAAATGAGATATTTAAGCACTTTTTAATGTCATATTTCATAATATTTGCAATGCTTTATTTGTGTACTGTGAATTATTTTCTCATCCAATTATTTTGAGGAGGCACTGCCTCCCTTGCCTCCTTGGAGGAAACATCCCTGCACTACCGCTGCACGATATACCGGTACTAGAAAGGTATCGCGATACCCTGCTTTTAAAAACGGTTTGGTTCTTCATTTTATTAGTACCGGTACTTTGAGTGCCAGCTGTATTTCCTAATGTGCAACAGCAGGGGGCAGTGTGTGTGCAGCGCGCTGCTTCTAAGGCACATTGAGTGCGTGTTTATTATTCCTCTCGACTGCGCAATGGCTTATGTTGACGAAACGAGAGGTATGGTTGCAAATACAGGTGCTCCTGCAGACCATCCACAAATTGTTGAGAAAGCAGATGCACAAAGCGAAATATGGCATTATATTGCTTACATTGCCGAAACAGACAGATCAAGCCCACGGACACCACAAAGCCCGTCTGCAAAAGATTTTACAAAATAACGTAAGCGAAGGGAATCAAAAGCATCTTGCCGTCAAACATCCCGATTTTTACAAAGAATTTAAAGAGCGACAGGTTAGTGAATGTGATACTAACACTAATACATGTTTATGCTCTCAAACATTAAATAAGTGTTATTTATTTATTTTACTTGTGCAAGCAGACCTGAGGTGTATTATTGAATCTAAGTTTAATAAGTGATATCTGGTTGCAAAAATAAAATTAATTTAAAAATACATAAATATGTGAAGGGTATATACAGTTATTTTAAACCAATTTATGCTTTAAAAACATTGCTTTAATTATTTACAGTAATATAATTTTTACAATAATCTTACTGTCAAAAACACCTAAATGTATAATAAAAGCATAACAGCAAATAATTTAGAATTTATTGACAATGAAAATAATAAACATTAAAAGTTATATTAAATCTAACACAGTAACTTCATGGCAATGAAGCTCAAATCCAGAACTCACACTGGTGAAGAAAGACGTTCTGTCATATGTTATTTATTTACTTTTCCTGCTGTTTTAGGTTTTTGCCATAGTATCGTTTAAGTATCGGTATCGTGATATTTAAGGTGGGTATCGTATCGAAGTCAAAATTTTGGTATCGTGACAACACTACCCTGCACTATAGACATTAAGGGGTTGAGTCTTAATGAATTTGAATTTTTATTTTTGTGTAAAGTATCACTTTAAGACAAGTGGAAAAAGAGCAAACAAATAAAACTGATTTACTTTTAAAGGTTATTGCCTGCACTATTAAATATGTCTAAAAGTGAAAGTCGTGAATGCTTTGAAATGGAACAGTCAACAAAACAGTTGAACCTTGAGCCGCACACACACAAACCCTAAATGCAAAACTACAGATAATCTTCCATCTCTCGCTCCCTGTTTACAGGCAGTGGTACAACACTTTTTTGCTGCTGAGACTTATCTGTGAGACCGCTCAACGCAGCCTATGACAGCTCCTCTAATCTCCCTCCTCCCCAAACACAGCGTGCTGACAGCCGCTCTCTCTTCCTTCCTCAGATTCCCTACCATACATATATTAATCTGTCATTCACACAGCACATAACAGTAGGGGGAAGATGTACACATACACAGCCTGCAGTAACACACAAATATGTGATGTGCAACACAAATTCACACACTGACATTACATGTAAACTTTCAACACACTCATTCAGTGATTTAAAAAAAAAATACTGACAATTGGACGCATCAAGACAATGGAGAAAGTTAGATAACACATATGTGAGCAAGAAGAAAAAGGCAGGAGTGGGAGTTGTCCATCAGTTCCACCGAGACATTGGGAATTTTAAAAGCAAGCCGTCTATTCAGACTAAATTATCTTCGGCTTCCACGCTTTGTGATATGAACCTCACATCGTGTATCGTTTCACACAGGTCCAGGAAACGCATGCACTCAGCTTACCCAGTGGGAAAAAAGAGAGAGTGAGTGTGTAACTGAAGTATTATCAGTTTGTCTAGATACTATCTCCCTCACTCAAAAGGCAGTTTAGAGCAGGCAAATGGTATGCGCAGTACAATGTTCAACATTATCTCCATCTGGAAGCCCGTAATGACACGGGCCAGAGTCGAGCCAGTTGGCTGATAAGCACCAGTGCAGGTCTAGCCGCGCTCTCGCTCTTTTAAAACAAACTGGACAGGAAAATTGGTTTATCCCTCCTGTCTCAAATGCTCTGGTTACGCCCTTAATATGTTTTCGTCTGTCGTTCGCTCAACATATTTTCAGCGGGAAGGAAAGGAGAGAAAAGCAGAGGGCCCTTTTGGTCTAAATTACAGGCATGACTGAGAGCACAGGTCATTGCGCCAAGAGTCATTTCAGAGCAGTCAGTCACTCTGTGTGCTGTAGTCACACAAAACAGGCATAAAAATCAGCAGAAAAATCAATACATGCATGAATGCAAAAAATAATAATAGTGTTTAAACACATCCAGGATTTATTCATTCAAATAAACCTGTGCCATATGGATATTATTTAGTTAGATATAGTTTGAAAGTAATAACGCACATGGAAACACACACAAGCATCTTTATGAGAACATTATGTCATAATGTGCGCATTGTTAAAAATCGAATTCTTCCCCAGCATCATAAGGGTGTAACAACTGCTCAGAGCTAAAAAGAGTTAAACCACCACACTAGTCTGGTTTGTGGCCAAGATCCTTTATTAATATCCCTGCCTAAAGGGGACTCAAACTGTCTAGGAAAAAGAGGGAAATTATGTTTTGTTTCAGTCAAGTTGGTTTTTGTTAAGTTTTTTTCCCAAAGAAATCATAATTTTAATGAACAAGGACATTAAATCGATCAAAAATTACAATAAAAACATCAAATAAAAGCTATTCATCAAAGAATAATGAAAAAAAAGTATCTTAGTTTCCACAAAAACATTAACCAGCACAACTGTTTTCAATATTGATAATACTAAGAAATGTCGCTTGAGCAGCAAATCAGCATATTAGAATGATAGTTTTGAACACTGGCTGGTTATGTACTTGTTCAAAAGTTGATTTTGGATCATTTTTAACCAAAAAAAGTTGTGGACTGCAGCTTTAAATTACTGTTTTTGCTGAATTTTCGATCAAATAAATGCAGCCTCGGTAAACATAACAGATGTCTTTCAACAACCGCAAACTTTTGAAAAGGTAGTGTATTAGAAGACTTTCCAAAATTGCTTTTGTTTAATCGAGCGTAGCGTTAGTTCAGTCAGGCCACGTAGGCATAGTGCTGCGACCAACTGATGCGGTCAGCTGTCAAATCGTTCCAATCATTCTCCTATTAGACACGGGACATATATACGTGGCATTACTGCTCGGTAAGTATGCTCAAACTGCTCGCAACCCTCCCTCCCTCCCCATATTTAGCATGAGCACATTACTGTGCACCTTCTGGTTGTCGTCTTCTTTTGTTTCAGATCACTAAGGCTTTCAAGTCCCGGCTGACATGGACCTCACTGCTGAGAGACACTCATCCTCATAACCAAGCTACAGTATAGGCGTCCCACTGCCGTATCTACACGACTACCATGTTCGCTTTAAAGACATTACTAAGTGTCTTAATTGTCTATGTATTTCCAAGCCGATGGTTCCGGGGGTTAATGTTAAAGATCTTATATGTTCAATTAATTTTGGAGCAAGAACCCCCATAAGGAGCCATACTGCCAAAGATAAATTGTGTTCAATAAACTCTAGTAACTTGCCAAAGTGGTCCTGTCTGAAATGGTGAGATGAGGTCTGCCGATATTACAGCCCTTTCTGAATGAATGAAATACAGGGAGAGATGTAGAGAGTACGGGACAGAGATAAAGAGAGAGAGAAAAGCAAAATAAAGGGATTACGAGAGACAGACAGACACAGAGGGAGGGCGAGCGAGACAGAGAGTCCCGCTGTGACTTTAAGGTGAATCACGGCAGGAAATAACCAGGAAACGTGGCATCAAAATCTGTCTGACCTGCCATAGATTGCTGGGGCCTGAAGCGCTCTGGATGACAGCAGAAACACACGGGCAGTGGGGGGAGGACTAGGTCTCTCAAACACCCTGTCAGGACCTCTCTGTCAGCCCCAGTGCACAGGGAGACGGCTCGCCCCCACCCTCGGCCCGCCTCAGCCGACTCACTCCAGGCTTCATTGGGCTGAAATGCTACAAAGTGGGCGTCTGATGACTAGCTCTCTGGGGATCAGAGATGGCCTCAAGACTTCAAACACCAGCAGGCTGACAGGCAGCGAGGGAGGTCTCTCTCTCTCGACTCCCTTTCCTCCTAACTGCATCTCACCCCATGCCCCCACAACCCCTGGAGGGGTTTCTAATTGCGTTTCACAGGGAGAACCGAGCTAAATAAGGTCCTTGTTCTCTCTCTGGCTGCCACCCTGCTGGGGGGCAGAGAGACGGAGAGATCGAGAGGAGGATGGGAGGAGGTGTGCCTCCCTTGTGTGACAGAAAGCTTTAACATGTCAGAAATCTTAAGGGAGAGAAAGGTAGAGAGCTTCGATTTCCCTGCAGGTAACAGAAGAACACGGCAGAAGGAACGAGAGGAATGATGGGGGAATCATCAATGGAATCATCTCTACAGCGAGCGCTCATAACCCTTTGGTTGACACGAACACTTGTGTGCGAGTGTGTAATGCAACAAGGCGATGAAGATGAAGTGAAGGCAATGGCACACAAGGATCTACTTTGAAGCTGTCTGGATTTAAATATTTCATGCTCATCTCTGGCCCCTCCCCCCGAGAGCTCCCACCATGTTTGTGGCAACTGTGGCCTTTCATTATCTCCCCTTCAAAGTGGGCCGGCAGTGGCAAATCACAGTCCTCGCCTGCAATCTGCGCTAGCCTTATCTGAGACAGCATCTCATTAACTGCACACGGCAATTAAAACAATTACTGATAAGAGAGGTGTATCAGAGCCCGCAAACACAAAACAGATACGAGATGTCTGCACTGATTAACACACGTCGTTATCAGGAAGAACGCTAATCGCTGTCTTATCTCGAGTGTGCCGAGCTGCCTAGACAAGCGGAGACTGACAATGTGATACAACATATCACAATCTATTAGGAAAGGTGGATTTACTCATTCTGCAAAAAACAGCTAGAGTTTGAGATTCCCTCCAGTGGGTTAGTTAAGACTGGTTATCTCAGGATTTTAAACGTTGCTCTAGGCTGTACAATAAATAATGTAACGGAAGTTTACTGAAGCAATAAGGTAGATAAGACAAGAGGCATTACAGTGATTTTACCATAGCAAATATAACACAAACTTTTTTCATGATAACTCTCGGGAGATTTTTAGCATTGTAATGGATATGGTATTTGGTCTTGGTGGAATAGATTTGCTGCTGTTGATCCCTGTTGTGTTGTAGATTAGTGCTGCTGCAGAGCAAGTACAGGAACTTGCTACTGGCAATACATATGCCGATATGCTGCTGTAAGTATGTAAGTCAGTACTGCTGCTGCACAAATAGCATATATCAATTACCCATAGGAGATCTATACAGATTGAGCTCGGGAAGGTGGAGGGTTTAAGAAGAACTTTGAAACTGCTATAGTGAATGCTAACCAGCCATTTAAATGTTGAGAGCAGCAAGCTGATTGGCTGCAAGTGCAACATGAACCAGTCAGCTTGTGTCAAGTAGTTAACGCTGTAAATACCATCAGCCTGCACATGCATCAAGAGTTTCATGACAGAACTAGGCATTTATCTACTGGAGCAACTACTGATCAATAAAACTAGATAAAATAAAATAATCAACAATGAACTTTCAGTTAGTCAAAAACAGCAATATTGTGAAATATTATAATTTAAAATCAAGAAACATTTCTTATTATTATCAAAGTTAAAAGAGTTGTGCTGCTTAATATTTTTATGGAAACAGTGATACTTTTTTAAAGATTCTTTGATGAATAAAAAATTTCAATATAACATTTATTTAAAGTAGAAAACCTTTAGTAACATTATACATATCTTGCCTGTCTCTTTTGATCAATTTAATGCTGCATAAAATCTTAATTTCTTAAAAAAAAAAATTACTGACCTCAAACTTTTGAACAGTAGTGCGTATCACACACACACACACTAGTACTACGCCATCCACCTTGCTCTTTGTAAATAGACAAAAACAAATTAGTCAACCACTATTAATGTGGGCTTTGAATGTGGCTCAATCAATCAGATATTAGAGCCGGAACTGTTTTATAAAGTTGTGTTCAAAAGCATTAGAGCCACTATATCATATTAAAGCTCCTCTAAAGGAGCACATTCAGAGTGTGTGTTTGCATGTTTACACTCAATCTCCTGTGTGGCCTGATTTGTAGAGTAGATTTCCAGGTGGTTGCAATGCATATCTGTGTGTTGTATTATAAGGGCTGCCTGTCTGGCTGTAATAGAGATGCCTTTGAGAGGGCCTGTACTGAACCCGCGTCGAGTCGGCGGAGGAATTCCTCTCATTCTCGGCACACTTACATCCCTCTGACGAGCTAAATGTGGACTTTGTGAGGCCTCTGCCCCGAGAGGAGAGAAACACACATTCACGGTAAGATGGAGTTATTCCACTTGACTCCACACACACGCGCTCAGAATGCGCACACGTCGCAAAGTGAGTCTAGGGGTGTTGATTTGTTTTTCCATAGATTTGCACAGCTTTGAATGGGTGAGAAAGAACGTGAGCATGTGAGGAGAGTGTTAATATATGTACATGTGTGTGTGTAATTTGTATGTGTATGCATGTAGAAACGTGTGAAGTTTTCGGTCAGGTTGATCTGTGTGCGAAAGCTGGCTTTGTCAAGGTAACACGGCTCAACAGTACAGATTTTTTTCTGTTGGTCCGGTTAGTTCAGATTAGTCAGTGAAACATTTTCACGTCAGTGAAAATGTTGAAAGGGCGTCAACATGTTCACTGACGCCGCTATATAAACTTTTTTTTTTTTAAAGCTATAGTTATGCATTGTAAATGTGTCAGAAATAGAGTTGGTTCAATTTAAATAAAGCTTTCTTTATAAAAAACTAAAACAAAAAAAAAAAATGACTGGATTTTAGATAGATAGACTGAATGTCTAACTCTGGAGGAGGTGGGCACATGGGATTTGTATTTGTATGAGCCAATCATCAGCAGTCGTGTCAGCCAGGCTTAGCCTGACCTCTGTTTAACAACACAAGACTGAAAAACACAAAAACAGAGTGAGAAAGACTGTAAGAGGATTTACCTATGATCACATTATCTACACACACTGACTTTCCTAAAGTCTCACAGCACACACTGATCTAACTGAGTGAGGGAAAGATAATCTCTGGAGGAACACTGTAATCCCGGACTAACACACCTGTAAGAGAAGGCAACAGTTTTAGTACACTGATAAGGCAGCACCCTGAAGCTTCTAAAAGATATTGGGCCTTTGCATCACTGCAACACTAAGGGGAAAAAAAAAAACATGAACATGTGCACAGACAATTTTAAGTAAAACCTTAGTCTGACTGCTCCCACTACAAACCCTTCTAACAACACATACAGCCAGATGGCGGCTCATAAAGCAAACATAATCTGTGCCAGAATAAAGCTCTACTTTTCCAGGTGCTGAGAGCGATCTCTACTGAGAGTTACAACCAAATGGCACCTCAAAACACGGGCCCTGAGGATATTAAAAAAGCAGGAGTGACATTCACACTTTGTGAGATCTCAAAGGGTGAGACTGTAACAGAGACATCCAGAGATTTCAAACTACCAGAGTTCAACAACTCTCAAACATTCAAACTCTGTTAATTAGTGGTGTTTTCGAATTAATACCATACAGATATGGGAATAGTAAATAGAGTTTTTGTTTGTGTTTCACTGAAAAGAACCGACTCATAAGAGTTCTTTGTTTGGGAATCAAACTACACTGGCTGCACTGTTTATTTGATTCACAACAAAAAACCAGCTCATTCGAGTCTATAATGTTGGTCTAAGCCATTTTAATAATTTACACTTGATTAAGCTTTAAAAATGAAATATCAAAAGACTGTATAGTAACAAACCTCTTCCTTCTAATTAAAAAAAGGTTATTCACGCATTTGTATAATGTATGAAATTTACTAATGTCACGTGATACACTCTAAGTCATGCTGGGCTCGACATTAACAAGTGGAATTTTGCTTGCCTGACCGGACAAGTAGACTGATTAAAACTTCACAGACAAATAATAACTAGGGAAGCATTGAAACGCGAGAATGATTCTGATTTTATTACATTCAGTATAAAAATGGCGATTGATATTTCTGTTAGCAAGGTCACGCTGTTGAGGCTCCCACACCTGTTTCTTTGTGAGTGACTCTTGTGGAGAAAGGAAAACAAATGAGCGTAAAAGCATAAAGAAACTCAAAGAAGAAAACACTGAGGTAAAGTTTTTATTTATTTATTATTATTATTTTTTTTATATATGATATAGTTAAGGCAAGCAACATAATACAACCGAGGGAGCTGTTTTGCCAAATATTATCACGACTACAAATGTTACATTGATTTTATTGTTCAATAAAAAAGTAGTTAATATTAAATCACTTACATTTTAGACATAATATTGACGTTTTGTTCTGTTTCACCAATGAAAATAGTTCCAAACAAAGATCAAAACAGAACTATTGCACCTTCTCAAAGCAACAGCGGTGTTTTGTTACTGAATGATTCAGCATTTTGAACGAATCAGTTGAATGAATGACTCAATGACTCACTCATCAAATTACTTGGTTTTGTTTAAAAGTATCATTGCATTTTTCCCCAACATTTCTCATTTGTATATTCAAATATTTAATTTTCATAACTTTTTTTATTGCAGTTTTAATTTTGCAGTGTAAATTATTTAATTTGATTGGTAACAGACCTATAGTTTCTTATTATTATAACTGAATTTGTTGATCAAATGTAAGAATTTGACATGAAAGATGATGCACACCCTGGGGTAAATATCAAAAATCTGCAGATTTAAGTATGTAAAAGCTGATAGAACACTGATGAGAATATTGCTTCAGAATACATTATATTTACACCACCAAAAATCTTTTCAACCCCAAGAGAGAAGCAATTTTTTTATTCTGAAAAGTGATTGACCGATTTACTTGCACATGACAAGGCTGAATGTTGAGTATTCAAAATATACAAATATTAATATACAAAAATCACTCTTAATATAATAAGATAAACTCTTTGTTATTTATGGCTCTACATATGGACTACATATGTTGCGATGTATGTTTATGATTCAGTAAAAAGAAATGACTCATAAGGGTCATTCATTCAGGAATCAAGACTTTATTGCCTGCACTGTGTTAATGATTCACCAAAAAATAAAACCTAAAAATCATGTTATTTTATTTTAAAGGAACATTGCTAGTCATTGACGGAATAATCACAATACACATTTAAATGTTAACAGATGAACTTAAGAATCATATTTCTGCTGCATATTACAAAAAAATGATGTGCACTCTCTAATACACACACATATTCCCTCTTTTCTCTCTTACACACATACAGAGCTACTGTCTGTTCTTCCCCAGCAGCATGGTTGTGTATCCTCACAGGCCCTGCGGTGGGAACTGTGGTGTCAAAACAACATTGTCATTTTTTCCCTCACTTTTCCATGGTGTTGCTTTGTTCACTTGGCCGTGTCTGATTCCCCCCGCTCCTTTCCTGATGCATTTTTCAGAAGTTACGCAGCAAACATTGTGTTCCAACGCATCAAAAAGACTATTTAGAGCCCCCAGGATTAACAGCTCTTGTTAAATTGAAGGTTACACTTGGCACAACCATAAAAAATTGAGCAGCTAACTATATTAACCAGGCTGAGCGGCGTGAACTGCATTTAAAAGATAACATGGTTTCTTTTAGCATTACTAATTCATCCACAAGGCCTGCTGGTGAAATGCAAAAACACGGGGATACAGAAGCTCACACGAGTGGAGACATGAATTGAACATGCTCTCTCTGTTTCTGTCTCACCCTCAGCTCTGAAACATCGATTTCTCCCCATGTGTCGATACGTCTTCACTCACAAAACACTCAAAACAAACTCTCCCACCACGGAGAGTAATTACCCAATGACTGCCTCTGAAACTGATAGAACAAATGCTGAACAAGTGTCTCAGGATGCTGGGAATCCACCTTTGCTGGATAATATTTGCACACAAACTACATGAGTGCAGCAGGTGTGGGTGTTTTGGGAAATAATGTTGTTTACAACACGAGAGCAAATCCAGTGCATCTCCTACAAATGACAAACTATAACTGACAGGTACAGGTTTCTAATGAAAAATCGTGCAGTCTTATTGTGGCTGATCTCATTGGCTAATGAAACTCATGGGATTGCACAGGTATTTTGCTTTCCTCATGATTATTTGCATATTTATACAATCTATGTTGTTTCAAAGCAGCCTTATAGAATTTTTTTCAACATTTTTGAGATATTAACAGAAATGTCCAGGTTACACATGGTACCACTCATTGGTTATTATTAAAGGGGACCTATTATGCCCCATTTTACAAGATGTAAAATAAGTCTCTGGTGTCCCCTATCTCGAAATACCTCACAAATAATTTTTTATAGCATGTTAAAATTGCCACTTTTAGGGGTTGAGCAAAAACGAGCCGTTTCAGTGTGGTCCCTTTAAATGCAAATGAGTTGCTGTGCTCGGCCTAAGAGGGCGGAGCTTCAAGAGCTGATTCTCCGGTGACAGGATTCAGTCAGGACGCACAATATTGTCAGAAACTGCGAATATATGCTGCATGGAGATAGAACAGGTATACTTTAGTTCAATTATGGTTATCTTGTTTTAAATCCACTATATTAGTACAAGCCTGTTATACCGTCCGAATGATGGCCAAAACTATACAGATGAGTTTTATGACATTTATTGTACTTCACACAAAAGATGAAGCGTCCGTTTTCACTCTAGAAAATCACTGTAAGAGCTTAATAAAACACTGCAAGTGTGCATTAAAATATTATCCATAAACTCTCTCTCTTTCCCTTGTATTTTTACCAACATACACAGCGAATTACACAGAAACCCTTGTTACAACTAACAGTAAATGAATATATAAAGACCTTATGCCTTTCGGGTAGTGCTGTTAAACTTTATACCCATAAATAAACTCTGATGAACTGTAATAAAGTGCTCTCACCTGAATCACAAACAGTTCTTACTTGTATATCCTTGAGTAGCATATTTCTAGCACAGTCTCTGTTTTGTATCCCTTTGTATTGATATTCGTTCACAAAGCAGTCCGGTGTGAAATGATTCGCACAGACATACACGAATTTCGACAGAACTGAGGGAGAATTTTCTGGAAAACCAAGTTAATCCACAATTTTCAGCAGCTCAGATTTAGGTAGTAAATGAAGAGAGCTATGTGGATTAATCCATCCAGCTACAGAACACCAAACATAAAACGCTTGGGAGACATTCTCATCAGTGCAGCAATGGCGGACTCACTGTGAATGCGCTCAGGGCGGTTCTATGTTCAAACATCAGTGTCTGTCAACACTGTGGGCGGGGCCTGTGGCTTTTGTGACGTCACACTGCCAGGGATCTGGAAACGGCTTATTCTGAGACACTGCTTATGATATATGGGAATTAAAAACAAAGGAGTGGGTGGATTTTTATCACTATAGGGTGGTTCTGTACACACACTGCCAACACACATTTATGCAAAAGTGAATTTTGCATAATAGGTCCCCTTTAAGGGAAAAGAGGTTATTTTTATATTTTTCCGAGCCATTTTGGTTTAAAAAGTGAAACTAAACCAACGTCACCAAAAGTGAGGTGTATGGATTATTTGGTGATTGGCTGCCATGACTGGAGAGTATTGGCTCGTTTCCACTGATCGGTACAATACAGTACGACTCAGGATGGTAAACCCTGATATGGCTTGCATATCCCCCACCAACAGGATCCTTACTTGAGTGTATGCCGTCATGGTGTATGCCAGAAAGTAGTGATTGACATCCCTTGATAGGCAACTCCTGGGTCGACCATGGTACATTGCTGCACGCCAGCATTGTGTTGCAACGATATTGTGTTTCAACTGTATATTTAAAAATTTGCACCTCTTGAGTTGTCATTCCCCTTGTAGCTCACGCGCAAGTGAGATTATCTGTCAACCAATCAACATTCTGCAGTGAGTCTAGCTCCACCCTTTAGGTACCGGACTACTGTGCTACATAATCCAGAAGGGTCCCAAAAAGTGGTATGGTACGGTTCAGTATTTTGCTATCATTCGCAACTTCTGGCAATCGAAACGGAAATAATTGCATACCGCACTGGACTGTAGTGTACCGCTCGGTGGAAATGAGCCATATGCTTCAATGTGATCAGTTTCTGAGCTTTTCTCTGCATTTATTAATGAGAATTAACTATTTTAATCCAATCACTGCACTGTATTATGCATGAGATCGCATCACAGCGGAGAATTCAAATGTCACAAAAGACAGTTTCAACGCTGTTCGTTCCCACTGTCTGTTTAGTTTTCAATTGTTGTCCTCCAGACATGTGTTGCAAGTGTATTTTTCCTTATTAAAGTAACAAAAAGTGTTGTTTGTATTATTATCCTCATAATGCAGTCAGAGCTAAAGTTGGAAAATATGACTAGCAATATTTATTAGCAATATGTGGAATGTGCATGAGGGCAGTTTCTGTGCAGAATGCCGCGATGAGTTTAACAATACCTGCATCATCTAGACCGAAGCAAGCGTGTTTTAAGTTTTTATGGACATATTTCATATACTCTAGTGCTACAAACATGAAGCAGCACCACTTATGCGCACATATTTCATCATGTCTTCTTCAAAAGAAATATATATGTACAAATAAGGACACTGATATATTGGTACGTCTGATCATGAACACGATGACACGATTCACGATTCTTATTCTGATACACAGAAGACAATGATGTAGACCGAAAATTCAAAGAAGAATGGACAAAAAAACTATGCCTTTATTCTTTCTGTGTTAAGCTAATGTGTCATTTGTACAGAGATTGTAGTGCTCGTAAATATAATGAAGACACTATATGACAGCAAGGAGAACATAGGAAAATGTGAACCATTTAAATGCTGTAATTTTGCATAATTTACAATGTATAATAATGCATAATATTAGTATGTAATTAAATGTAATATGTTATTTAATTAAAATTAATTTCAATAAATAAAAATACTGTTAAAAATCACACATTGTTTGTTTGTCACATGTAGAAGACCAGTTTTGTGCCGTGGGTAATAGGAGGTTATGAAAAAGTCTGATATAACAAACCGGTCTTTTTTTAATGAACTGCGTAAAATAATTAAATACTTTCCAAAAAAAAGAAAGAAAGAAAGAAAGAAAGAAAGAAAGAAAGAAAGAAAGAAAGAATGAAAAGAAATCTGTACAAAATATAGCAGGGCTAGTCAATAAGGACAGCCCAGGGTCAGCGTGAATGATGCTCAGGACAATTGAACACTGTCATTGTACAGTACTGTACTGTTCTGTAGTTTTAAGTCTTGCAAATTGAAATATTCAAGCGCAACAAGACACGAACAAGATAATGGGACAAATATAATGGGGTGTTCACACTGATTTTGTAGTGATGAAGAGACCTCAAATCAACCACCTTATACTGTAGTCAAGTCAGATCTGCAAATCTGTTCTCTTTAACAACAAGTATCATGCCCATTGGCCTGTCTTCCGGTCTGTCAGCTGTTTTGTCATGGGGTCATGCATGAGAGAGAGAGGTCAAATGTTACATTTCAGACTTCAGGTGGTCAGCTGTAAATACTTCAGGGCTGATTGACATCCGAACGACCCCTCGTGAAGCAGGCCAAGTCACGGACACACAGACAGACAGAGGGACGCACTCACACACACACACACAGACGCTCAATCCATCCCAGCATACAATTGTTCCCTGATTACTCAAAGCATTCCAGCAAATGGCTGATTACACAATCAGAGGCCTTTGAAGCAGAATGATTCTCCTGTGGCTTCTGTAATGGAGGCAAAATGAAACCTGTCCACTTGCCTTAGAAGAGACGTCTGATGAGACCTTCATCTGGGAAAACGAGAGCAACAGAGAAAAAGAGAGATGGAGGGAGAGAGACATTGGGGAAATACCCTACTAACACAGCACATCAATCACTGCACCCATGGGGAGAGAAGGAGAAAGAAATGTGTTCCCTCCTTCCGTTTCTCTCCCCTCTCTGTGGTCTTATTATTTCTGTAGAGCGTCTGGTTGAGGTGCTCAGGGAAATGTGAAGGTGACTGTGGTACCAGACCAATGATTGATAGAGCTGAAACAATCAATCCATCTATCCATCCATCCATCCATTCACCAATCTATTTACTTACTTTCAAAACTTTGAGTAATTACCCACCAGGGATTTTTAAAATTTGTCTATTTTTTTCTTCTTCTTCTTTTCTTTCTTTCTTTCTTTTTTTTTTTTTTTTTTTTTAGATAATTATAGATTGCAAATGCCTTGTGTTAAAATGTTGACATAATAATATATATATATATATATATATATATATATATATATATATATATATATATATATACTTTAGTTTAGGGTCCAATTCTCACTGTTAACTAGTTGCTTATTAGCATGCATATTATTTGGATATTGGCTTTTTTTTTAAGTTCTAATAAAGCATATATTATTACCTTATTCTACATGACCATATTCTATATCCCATAATCCTACACAATACCAAAACTTAACAACTACCTTTCTAACTATTAATAAGTAGTAATTAGGAGTTTATTGAGGTAAAAGTCGCAGTGAATAGTTAATTAACAGTGAGAATTGGACCCTAATTTAAAGTGTGACATATATTATTTCAGTCTAGCATTTGTAGATTTCATTTTTAATTCAGTTAACATTTTATTTATGTAAAGTGAAGAAAATGTTTTTTTATTATAGTTATTATAGTTAACTATAGCCCTGATTTAGTCAAAAGGTGTTCCACAGCATGCATCTATTCCTTCATGTACAAAGGCTGATGCTACAGTATAACAAGCATATTAGTTTTTGATTCTGCTACAGAAAAAGTCTCAAATCGAATGTGTGATGTCATTCTCTTCAGATCGCTCATTAATATTTGTCTGGTTGGTGGGCCGTGGGCAGAATATGAACGTGTAACGCTTACTGATTTCTCTGCCATCAAGTTTATGCAAATGAGAGAGCACTTGCTGGCCTAAAGAGTGAATTAACAGCACTCTTGTAGGGCGTTCAGAGGAAGTGAGAGGCATTGTGATGGGTCATCATGTATAAAAGACCTAGTCACATACAAATACACACAAACAGCAGGTGCATAGAATGGTATTACTCTGCTAAAGCAAGCATCACTATTATTTGAACCCAATGTATTACATTTGGCACAAGACTCTGCATCAAAACCTGGTGGGATTTGTGCTAAATCAGGGGCCAGAATTCTTTTGAACACCTTAGTAAAACAACAACCTAGAACACTCAGAATTGTGATGTTAAGATTTTCATGAGCGAACAACAGTTGTATTTTCTTCAGAAAGTATAAAAATATAATTTATTTTCCATTTTGTTCTGCAATATCTACTCTTGCTCCTATCCGTATATCCACCCCCACCTCCCCCCACTGCTCCTCTGGCTGTCGGGAGGATCGATGCCAGGTCGCACTGTCAGGGCCAACAGATGTAGAGTTCTCATTTAACACCTGACAAAGAGGAACACACCAGAGAGACAAGCACAGGGCAGGGGTCAGAGGTCAACCTGCAGCCTTGTCAGTGCTAAGCATCAGGCTTCAGGCCAGTACGAGTGAGACAGAGAAAGACAGTAAAACACAGAGGGAGTTTATAACCTGACTCGGCCCTTCCTAGTCTGGGCAGTTACAATATACAGTATATACAGTATATATATTAATATATAAATATGACTTTGTAGATAGAACCTTTTTGTTTTCTAAATAAAAAGTCCCAAAATGTACACAACAAATGTCAAATAGAACCTTATTTCTAAGGGGACGATATGAGTATATATATATATCGTCCCCTTAGAATTAAGGTTCTATTTGACATTTGTTATATATATAGACGTCTCTTCTAAGGCAAATGAATATATATTATATATATATGTATATATATATATATATACACATACACACACACACACACACACAATGGACATGATAACGTGTGTAAGGGGTGAACTATGTTTGAGATTTGGGTAATTATAAAATGTGCTGAAAAGCCCTTCAAAATGTTTTTGAGTAGTTCATTATACAAATTTTAAGGTTTAACATTTATTTGTGCAATTAATCATGATTAATGCAAACTTATTGTGAAATTAAGCATACACCTTTTATCATGTCTAACATGTTAATTTTGTCATCATTTGCTATATCCAGCAAAGTAAACTATCAGATTGAAGGGTGATTTTCTGCAAGCTTTTTTCAGGGTAAATTTAGGTGTCTTTCCAAAAAAGGACACTTGGAGACTCCAAAAGGTCACCAAATGACCAAATTATATAAGAGGTCCATAAAATTAAAAAAATGTATGGATACCAAAGCACCCATTAAAAAATATATATATATATATATATATATATATATATATATATATATATATATATATCACGGAAAAAAAGAGCATGTTTACATTGTAGATAAGTCAAGTTACCAAAGCAGTATCGAACTGGACCACATGTTAGTGCATCAATATAACAGACTTACACATGCTTACTGTATACTCCTGTACATCACTGCAATCATCTTTACCTTGATTACAATTCTCATCCATCAAAACTTTACCAGCGAGACGCTGGTTTGCTTAATAATAATAATAATAATAATATACAAATAATATTATATATATATATATATATATATATATATATATATATATATATATATATATATATTTTTTTTTTTTTTTTTAATTTATTTTTTATTATATATATATATATATATATATATATATATATATATATATATATATATATATATATATATATATATATATATATATATATATATATAAAAAAACACTGGCTTCAAATAAAGTGCTTCCAAAACATATGCGGTCACTACATGCATGACATAAGGAAAGCTGGTAATTTTGCTACTAAATTTATGCACAGTGTGGTATTTCAAAACTGCATCTGTTCTAGATGTTAAAAACTGGACAAGGGAAGTTAAATAGATAATCCTGCCTATGAGAGAGAGAGGGAGAGCGAGTTAGAGAGCTGTGTGTTCCTGTAGTCAAGAGGGTGTGTATTCAACAGGCAACACTCGAGGACCATCATGCACACTTCACTTCAGCTCACTTCAGGGCCAAGTGCATTAAGCACCCCACTGGTGAGCTCCACCAACAGAGGAAAAAAAGAACTGGGGGCTGGAGAAAAAGTAAATGAATGAACATTTGGAAGGAAAGGAAACTGCATTACTTCAGAGTAACTGCATTTTCAATTAGATCATGGAGAAAGCAAGGAGACTGTAGCTGAAGTCCATGCTGGAATTGAAAGCAAAAAACTTTAAAATTGTACTTTATCCATGACTTCTGCAATTGTTAGTACTAGGGCTGGGAAATATAACAGATATGATTAACAAACAGCATTGTGATCAGTTCTGAATGGTGAAGAGACTGAAAAGACTGATTTAGTGATCAATTTGACATTATGACAGTGACAGCATTTTTAATATAAATTAAATTAAGTAAAAAACAAAACAAAAAAACAAACAAAAAATGATAAATTACTATAATTTTTGGTGAAAAACAGTAAAAAAACATTTTTAGAAGTCCAGAAGTCTCTGCTAGGTACATCACATGGTTATATTTTATTTAAATAGTACATTTACAACAGTACATTAGGATTGTGTACATTAGAAGTGTTCTATCTATATGAGAGAGACTAGAATAGGAACAGAGAGAGAGAGATAAAGAGCAAATCAGACTCTTTTTCTCTAATAAGTGATTGTTTGGTGACAACATGTGAAAGCACAAACAGCTGTGTATTCTCTGATTTGAGGAAGTGTCATGTAAGGTGTGAATATGAGTTTGTGTGTGTTTGTCAAGGTGTAGAGTTGTGCATTATTAAGGCTTTAAATAACGATGTGAATTTGCTTAGTAGAAATGATTTGATTAGCATGCTGGGCTCTTAAAGACGAGCTGGAAGAGAACTAAATGAGTGCAGAGAGATAAAGTGAGAGAGAAAGCAAGAGAAGGTGCGATAAGGCCCTTAATTGCTGTAACTGCACCTAGAGACTTGATGATCTGTGACATCTTCCTCTCCCGCCATGTGCAAACTCTGCTAACAGTTAATTAAGTGTTGCAGGGATGTTGGGGAGAGATTGCTCGGCATTGGCGCGCTCCCTGGATCAGAGAGAATTGTTCTCCGGAGAATACACTGACTGCATTATGAGGCAAGGTGCCAGCCTGCCTGCTTCATGAACATTTTAGGAGCTTGTTGAGACCTGAACGCTTTCTGCCGACCTCTGTCAAGACTGACAGAAAACTGCCTGACTATTCATAACACAATTTCCTCCATACACCGACATTTCAAATATCTACATTCTAAGTACAGTTTTAATGTTAAAAAAAATAGCCTACTAAAGTAAAATCATGTCAATCAATTTAAAATGATGAAACCCATAAATGCTCGTTTATTCATGAATCCGAACAGTATCATTGATGTATTATTATATTTTTAATAAAAAATATAATAGTACATATTTTTAATTAAAAATATTTATAAATTGTTTTATTTTTAAGTTTTGTTTATTTTAGTTATTTTAGTACTTTAACTTTAAACAAAATGAGAAATGTTTTTTTTTATTTTATTTAAGTTAATGTTTATTTTATTACAAGTATTATTTTAAAATATATATTTTTATGGTTTTAGTGAACTATGGAAGCTTGTTTCTGCCACTGAATAAAAAATAAAAAAGTTAACAGCTTTTTTATCTCACAATTGTGACTTTTTTTCTCAGAATTGCGTGATATAAAGTCGCAATTGTGAGTTATAAAATCAGAATTGCCAGATATAAACTTGCAATTATGAGTAAAAAGTCAGAATTGCGTGTTTATATCTGGCAATTCTGACTTTATAACTCGCAATTGCGAGTTTATACCACGCAATTTTGACTTTTTTCAGAATTCTGACTTTTCAAAATGTCAGATTTGCGAGATAAATACAAAAGTCACAATTATTTTTATATTTTATATTTTTTAAATTTTGTGGCAGAAACAAGCTTCCATAGTTAACTGATAGTAACCCTAGATTATCAAAAAACTGAGTTCTATTCTACCACACTGTTACACCCCACAAAAATATCAAAATAGCAAATTCCAAAATAAAAATATTTTTGAAAACGTGACATTTATTTGAACAAGATTTTGAAATGTTAACTAGCCTAGTTCATCCCTGAATCATCATATTATATATTCATACAGAGTTGTGCTAAATAGGTAAATTAAAAGAAGTTGCCCTCAGGTGACCAGCATGTCTGAGACCCTCCAGTGAGGGACACAACGTACAACCTGAGCCTCAGAAAATATCAGGAGACAGAGCCATCAAATGTCACAGACTGTCAACCTGTCACACACAGTCAGAGTAACACAGTAGGACGCAGGACACATACACGCACACACACACTCCCCCCAGCCCTCGCGCACATACCCTGCAATAGCCTTTGTTTTGCTTGTGGCGTGCCTCTGACTGCAGAACCATCATGGGAAATGTCACTCAGTCAAAACGTAGAGGGAGGTCAGACATTCTGACACCTTTGAGCTTTTCAACTGAGTTGAGTATATTAGACCGGAGAACACACACATACAAGACTTGCGGTGACTGCTGCACTTCCTGACTGTGTATTACGATTGGGTGGTCCAACCAAAATCTTATATTACAGAATATCCATCCATCAATCCATCCATCCATCAGGTATACAATTTCAAAATGGTGTAGAAAAATATCTGCTAGCTAACTAACAGCCTCTGTGTCTTCTGTTTGAAACAGAATATTCATCTGAAGAAAAATCCAATCTTTTTGAACGCGTCATGCCAGAGTGCATCTGTTGTATTTGTAAGCAAACATCATGTTCAGTGATCTTAAAGTTAAAGTCTATTTACTTCTAACACTTCAGCATCAACATGCCAGCAGACACAGAGGCAGGTGTCTCTTCTGTTTGTTGGCATCATCTGCCTGACAGAGCGGCTTCTCTGAGCGTTACTCCCTGTGTTTGTACACAGCATACGCAGGCCGTCCTGCGTGCGGCTTTCTATTCTGAGACGCAGCTGACGTTTTGACAGAAGCAAAGATGCTGGCACTCTGCCTGCCTGTCGTGCGGCTTGATTAAAATGGGAAGTTATTTGTTACAAAACCAATTATAGGACAGCTCATGAAGATGCAACGTCTCCCCGCCTCTCTCTGTATCTCTCTGAAGACCTTTTCGCTCGGAGAAAGACAAATTAAAGAGCATCAAAACCATGGTTAGGAACAACAACAGTCTTGATGATGTAAGACGTGTCAGACAAAGTGGAAAATGTGAAGAAGCTTGAGTCATGAGCTTCTTAATGTGCTCAACCCTGACATTTATAGTGACAAGACGTGTAAAAATCATGGTAAAAGTGCTTTTTACTCCAAGACCTGCTGCTGTACAGGTTTATACACGAGATGGGATGCTGATTTCAACTTGTCTTGATTGAAATAAGCAGTGCATTTTGAAAAACACTCACAGAATGGCCTATTCATTAACGCCATTTTCCCTTATATTCCACCATATATCCATGGCAACAGGACTCGAATCTGTAAGGTTGCAAGATGTTTCAGAGAAAAGGCGGGCGTTTTCTCTTTTACCCTTTCACATCAAATAAAAAGAACAAATAAATCGCACGGCATTCATCAAACATCTTCCCTGAGAGGCGCAAAGTTTTGCTGCAGAAAAACAAGCCCTAAATCAAAGCAACAGCGCCTGTCGTCAAGCTGCCGGCTTAGAGAGAGATCTATTATTTGGAACGGAACAAGAACACCAATCCAAAGCAAAAAGAAGATGGGGGCATCTCAAGCTGTTTCTGTTCAAACAGACCTCTCTCACCCCCCCCTCCCCTTATTTTTCTCTTCAGGCATATGTTTGGCCTCTCACCCGTGCCTGCTATGCTGGCTGACCTAGTGTTTGGCTCTTCTGAACCCCCTACGGTCAGGAGAGTCATCCGGGTTGCAAGAGGGCACGGCAGTCGTGAAGAGAGGCCAATAACACCTGCTGCTCAGCGTGATAGCAGCCTAGCTATTAGATTCTGGCCTGTAGTCACACACACTATTACTTCTGGTGTGTGGTTTCTGCCTCTTTTCTCCCTTTAAAAAACACAAACACACACACACAAGACAAAGAGGGATGTGCCAAAGACACATTCACCATTGGTATCTCCCCTGGCTACATACTTTGTCTCTCTCAAGCAGGGCAGCACATCGCTGGTGTAGGGAATGATACCTAATGCACACTTTCCTCTGTTAGGATGTGACTCTGAGTGATTGTACACACATCTCAAAGAGATTTATTGCATGGTTTGGCCTTCAAAAATATTCAGGCTATTAAGCTTTCTGGTTTAATTCATTAATTTAATTACAATTTTAGTTTTATTTTAGCAAATTAAACCACATATTCAAAGATTTTCTATATTAAGTAATTCACTACTGTTTAAAACAACAATAACAACAACAAAAAAAAAAAAAACAGTGCTGTCATTGTCATGTGACTAAACGCCCATTCACAATAAGAAAGATAACTATAAAGGTAACTTTAGTGATAACTATGTTAGCGTCCACAACAACGAATGATATTGTTCTGTTTATTCTAAGCGAGCACTTTAGTTTGTTGTACGTCACTTTAAATGCTCAAGCTCTTTAAAGCAAAAGAGCTAACAAAATGAGTATTAATGAATAAAAATGAAATGAAAATTAAAATCTTTTCATTAAAAAACAGTAATTAAGGAATGAATCGCCACTATTGTGTGTTGTTAATTCTGCTGTGGAGCTTTTTTTTTTTTTTTTTTTTTGGCAGAGAAAAACAGTAATTCACAATACTGTGTCTAAAATGTAATTAACTTCATATTAACTTCTTGTGTATTGAACAAGAAGTTCATATAAAAACCGCTGAATCAAGCAAAACAGTATTTTGGAACAGAATACAGGGGTCTTAAGATATACTTATAAAGCCCATGAAAATACCATTAACTACTGCTTTTGAAAAAGTGAAAGTGTCCAAAACCCCTGTAAAACCATCAAAATAGACCAAAGTAACCAGCTTGGCCAGACTGGGTGACCATGAACCATCATGTTTTCATCAGGGGTATGAGTGCTTTTTATTGTGATTGCTGAACTGAACGCCTACAGTGGCTTTTCACTGGCACTGGTACGTAAAACCACAACACGAAATACAAACTTACAAAACTTCAAGTTGGCTGTACAAGGCTAGCCAACCTAAAACATCCTTGACAGCAACAAACCTCGCACTAGCACAGAGCTGAACTAGTTTGTGCAAGCTGCGGTTCCCGCCCTAACCACAAACAGGAGTGTGACGTGAGATGATATCCCCCCAAGGGGCTGGCTTAATCAATGAAAGATGCTGAACTCTTGAACTAATCCTCCACAATGCCACAGTAAAGCTGTGCGATGTAATTTAGAGACAAACTGTATTTGAAAAAGATGTGCGTGGAGAACTCAGAATGTCTTGCTCTTTTTTTGTTTTTGTCTGGCTGGCTCGACAAACGCTGCTTTTTAATCTTCAAAGTCCTGTTTTATAAGTACCTAATGAGAAAGCCCCAAAACAGAGAAACAAAACATTTATTTTCCCTGTGGACCAAAACAGAACCAGCTGGCCTGACTGGGTTCAATTAGATGCAAACTCATGACCAGCTGGAGGTGAACTGGAGAAACCTTGGATGCCCTGGCAATGGAAACACACAAGGAACATGCTCTTTCTCTATCCAACCCCCATCACGACTCCTTTTTTTTTTTTTTTACTGCTGTGGGTATGAACGTAATTGCTAATCAAATGCAAACAGTTGACAGAATCTCCGAGCATGATGCAGATCTATAATAACTAACAGCTGGATTTTCAGTACTGTTTGGGAAATTAAAAAATGTTACAGGTAAAAACTGTTCCTGTCTATTTGTATTATAATCTCAACACACACACACGCACAAACACACACACACACACACACACACTGATAAACGGCAAGTTTAAAAAAAAATTAAAGGTGCTACAGAGGATCTTTTCGTCGACTGAGAAAACCAAAGACTGTTACTGAGTTTTTGAAATGAGTGCATGCGTAAGAACAACCCCCTTCCTTCACAGCTCATTTCTAGGGAACGCCTCCCAAAATTTTATTAAAATTAAAATATTATTCCTTTCAGTGCACCTAATAAATAGTCTTTTATCAGTTAGTAAAGACAGTTTCAAGTTATATTGCAAAAATGTATATAACAAAACATCCTCTGTAGCACCTTTAACTGACTGTTGTGCACTATTCTCCACATACAGCACATTCTGAACCCTAAATCCGTTTTGTCACAAAACCAGTATTGTCCACTGTCAAGGCATCGCGAATTCACGTTTTACAGCAGAAACCGACAAGCTCCCTTGCTGTTTGTGAACAAAACCCGATAAGTCCGTTTTAGTGAATCAGAGTGCAGTATTCAGTTCAGGTGACAAGGCTGCTAGAAAAGATGTGCTAGCTGAGGGGAGTTTTGTCAAAGCTGACTAAAAGTGATCGAGGATTTATAATTTCGACTCCCGCGACTCCTTGTACACCATACATGTCTTACATGCTGAACTCTTGGTTGTCATTTTGCGTTTATGCGTGTGTCTCTGTGTGTGTATATGTGTGTGCCCATCTGTTAGTGTGGAAGTGTGTGTACGTGTGTTTGAGTGTTTTAAAGGCAATTATAAAGCAATTACTTTACATGAAATGTTTATATATATATATATATATTTGAATTACCCAAGAACACATGATCACTAATGCTGAAGTGGTATAACTGGTTGCTAAGGTGTTACTATGCAGTTGATGAGGTGTTTGTTAGACCTGAGTGGTTGCATAGAATTGCTATGTGGTTGCTAGGAAGTTTTAGGATGATATTCTGGTCCCTAGATACGGCTAAGTGGCACTCATGAAAGATAAAAAGCTTTGTTTATGGTCATATACATTATAATATAATATTGCATATTATAATATTTTTATCCGATAATATTAATTGCATATAATATGCAATATTTTGAATACAGAACATAAAAAAACCCAAGTCAAAACCCTTGAAAACAGAAATTGTATGCTCAAGACTTGCGCATATTAACCTGAAACTAAATATTTTAAGCTTCTGAGGTTTTATATTGCTCTCTTTTAAGCAATAAACCCTTTTGTGAGTCAAACTGTATGAAAAGCTCTTTATCGTACAGAGCAGAGTGAGGACTCTGTTCCTCCGGCGGTGAGTTTTTAAACAGGGATTTACACTGTTTTTTGCACTAAGCCAGATTCTGCTCTAAAGGCATTAAACACACAGAAGTAAGCTACAGCCTAAGGGCAGTATTCTATTCGTTAATCACGTTCTTCAATTTACTAACTGGTTCTGATACAGATTGTTTAAATAAGACACAGGGATTTGATCAGCGAAAAACGTGCAGAGCCTGATCTGAGATCAGCCGTCTTTTATACGGACTGAAGCAGGGATCAAATACACAGCAATGACCAAAGTAGAGAGATTGCAGAAGCTGATTTCATGAGACTGGGATTGTCTTGGGAATATAAGCCAACAAGAACAAAAAGAGAGAGCATTACTAACTCAAGGCTAAAACCCTGCACTAATGCCAAGGACTGATAACACCAAAGAAGTGTTAATTAGGAGGCTCAACTCATCCTCCCGGCCAATCACATTTTCACAGTCACTCAGAGCATGCTAATTTACATGCCTCCCGTCCAATCACATCAGCGCAAACTCTTCGGCTATGCTAATACTCTGTTGTCTGGAGCTAAAAGCTAATGCTAATCTGCTCATTTATCTCTGAGGCAAACTGCAAGGCATGATGGGAACTGAAGCCATAATGACCTGATCAACCTTTCCTTCCCTCCTAGGGAGATGAGTGTGCCCCCAAGCTATCCATCGTTCTTTTGGAGTAATGAGGGAGGCAGGAACAGCAAGACAGAGAGATGGGAGCAGGGAGAGAGTAATGATGCCACTGCTCTCTGGGCACTGACACACACCCCGTGCCGGGCACCAATTACACTGCCATTAATAAACAGGGCTAATCCTTCTAAATGTGGTGTCTGTGGACAGATGTGTGTGTGGACTGACCTTCAAACACACACATACATTCACAGCAGGGATTGCAGGCAGGCCCAGCTCGGCAGTCTTCTGCACCTCCAAACTAACTTCCCACATTGAGCCCCTGAGACGGGCAAAGATATGGACTATCTCCTTCATTAGAGCCCGTTTACAGAACTGCACAAGCAAAAGAAAAAAAAAAAATCCATTTTCTTTAAAAGTCTCTGGAACAGATGGAGGGAAATTAATTGCACCATTAGGCCCCAAAAGAAAATACCAGAGCAGCCTCCTCTTCAAAATGTGCATGTGTGATATAAAAAAAATACTTTGGAGAAAAAGCCAATTACAGCAACACTTGCTATAAAATAAAGGTTTCTATAATCGGCAATAAACACAGGATTGAGATTTACATTAGACTGAATCTCAAAAGAGCCATGAACACAGTGCGTGTGGCATTTAGCATCTTGTTACGTCTTGTAATATAGCGTCTTGTTTTTTTTGTCAAGTCTTTCTGCCAAAGGCCAGCCACACATATTTCTAACAAGCCATGAAAATGTTTTGCATTATAGATACACATTTATTTTTTATTTTTTTTTAGAAATTTAACTTGAATAAATATATTTAAATTAACAAATTAAAATGACATTAAAAATACACATTAAATAACCTTTTAACTTATTTTTTTTATTAGAACTTAATTTAGTATTACATAAACTATAAAATATATAGAAATAAAAGCATATATAGTGGCAAAGAATCCGAGTCATTTCTTGTACAACTGTACCTGTCACCAAAACCTTAAGATGACACATCATGATTTTGTTCCTAATATATTAATTTTGGTGGCTTAATGAGTGGCATATTCCACATATGTGTCACCATATGGAGTTCTGGACTTCAGAAATCTGAGACGAGCTTTTCAATTTCCACCCACTAAATAAAAAGTTGTTAGAACATCCAAAATATATATATACATATATATTTTTTAAAAACAAACTTTACTGACAGTTGCTAAGTGATACTGAATACTCTCTTTATAAAACAGTTTAGTAGAGATGATGATAAAGAGAGCTGGACCTCCACAGGAAGACTATTGAATTTATTACATCAGTCTTTTAAAAATTCAGTTTAGGTAATAGTACCCAGGGGTTCACAGTCAGAGATGATTTCACATTTGGGCTTTGTGCCATGAATTAAACCGAGACGAGTTGTTTCAGTGACTAGCACCTCTCATCATGTAGAGTCAAAGCAGACAGGCGAGAGAAACCCTGATCTCTGAACTCAGACTCTCACAGCTGTGAGCTCTTCTATCACAGCAATTCAGCTCAGCTGCCGACAGAGAGAGAAAGAGACAGACAGCGAGGGAGAGAGAAAAGAGCTTTTAAATCACCAGTAATTTCCCATCAAATATTTGTGCATGTTTGCCTGCGGCTAGTAATTAAAGTGCTTTCATCTGGTGGCTAATTGCTCCTAATGTATCACACAAGAGATGCGGCTCAGGGAGGGATCACTGCTCCAAGGAAACCAGCTGATGAGTCTTAAAGGAGATATGCAAAGAGAATGAAAAAGAAATGTGTTCTTGAGAGGTCCATTGAGCATCCATGAATCAGATACTTCCCTGTCTCTGAGGATATTTACACTTGGTCACTTTTATGTTGTCCCATCACTAACAAACAAAGTTTAAATGCCCTCCTAAGATACGACTACGAAACTACATCAGAATACAGAAAGTTGGGAGTCCTGAAGAAGATGCAGCACAAAGCATATGTGGATCCACCGTGGGTCGAACTTGTTGGTCCAGCACATCCCACAGATGCTCAACTGGATTCAGATCTGGGGAATTTGGAGGCCAAGGCAACACCTTGAACTCATCAACATGTTCCTCAAACCATTCCTGAACAACATGTGTAGTGTGGCACCCTGCTGAAACAGGAAACTTCCACCAAGAAAATCAATGTCATCAAGTGGTGTACCTGGTCTGCAACAATGTTTAGGTAGGTGGCACGTGTGAAATTTACATCCAAATGAATGGCCGGACCCAGAGCATCTCACACCCTCTACTGGCTTGTCGTTGTCCCACAGTGCATCCTGTTGCCATCACTTCACCAGGTATACATTCACATTATATCCACATTATATACAAAAAAAAAAAACGGGACTCTTCAGAGCTGGCGACCTTCTTCCACTGCTCCAAGGACCAGTTCCGTGTGCCCATTGTAGGCACTTTCAACGGTGAACGGGGGTTATCGTAGGCACCCTAATTGGTCTGCGGCTACCATGCAGATCTTTATTCTTGCCCATTTCTCTCGCATCCAACACCTTGATTATGAGAACTGATTGTTTGCTTACCATCTAATGTGGCCTTGTTAGGAGATGATCAATGATATTTGGCACACCTGTGACTGGTCCTAATGTTTTGGCTCATCAGTGTATATACAGTATGTAACTCCTGCGGTCCTACTCGCTCCACTCTGAGTGGGACTTGAACCGGCGACTCTGACATGGGAGGCGGGCGCACCTCTAGAGATCAAGGGAGTGAGGTTTCCATGCACAGCTCTCACTAGCTGGCCTCCATTACACTCACCCCCCTAAACCTCATTCTCATCCGGGTCACTCCGAGCGGCACTCGAACCGGCGTCTCCGGCATGGGAGGCGGGCACACTAACAAGGATGCTAAAGGCCGCAGTCTTTAGTGTCAATCACTAGTGCGGCTCTTGAGATCAGAGGAGTGATGTTTACCTGTACAGCTCTCACTATATATTATACATTATATATATATATATATATATATATATATATATATATATATATATATATATATATATATATATATATATATATATATATATACACAGAGAGTGAGTGTGTAAAAATCTGACTAGTTTCCCATTTTCACTCTCTATAGATTTGTGTTTTTCAAGGAAAATCAGAGCTTGTCTTTCTTTCCAGCATCATCTTCTCTCCCTCTGGCCTCCTCTCTCTCCATCCTCTATAGCTGTTCTCTTTTAATGAGTAGCTGTAGATGACAGCTTTAATCACTGCCTGTGGCCGTCGAGAGAGAAAGAAAGAGAGAGAAGAGAAGGCTGTTAATGATAGAAGAGAAGAGAGCCATTTGCATCTATCATTTCCAAATCACTCTTTATGATAATGCAGTGGAGCGAAGGGAATAGACACACACACACACACACACTCACAGATGGAATGCATGGTGATAGACTGAGGCCCAGTGTCCTTCAACATGACTTCATTGTGCTTTTAAATAACACATATGGTAAGCCACAGGTGCAAAGAATCAAAGTACTGAATATTGAGAACATAAACAATTACCTACATTCTAGGTTGTAAAAATAAACAGCTCAAAGTGTGCTTACAGCTCTCATCTTTATTGAGCAATAAATACACACAATCAAAAACATGGCAAGGTCATGGTTTTGATTCACAGGAATGCATGAACTGAAGAAAAAATGAATGAAAACAATATATGTCTTTAAAGCAATGTATATAACAGGATAAAAGTGTCTGCCAAATGCATACATGTAACTGTAAAACTATTAATGCTTGATTACGGTTGTCAGTATCCAAAATGTCTGTGGGACATAAGTGCCCTTAAAAATATGGGATTCAAAAACTAATTTAAAAAACCTGGAAAAATGGGAAACAAAGACACTTCATAATCTAAAAGGAACAATGAATATTAAATAAATATTGAACAATAAACATTTATTCTTGACTGTGTTGATCATATGAACTACAGGTCAGATGTTGTTTGGATTCTCAATTCATTCAGGATGACACGATCATTAGGTTCAACAGCAGTTTATGCTGCTGTAATTAAAGTAAAACTGTGACCAGATACAAAAAAATGGCCAAAAAACGTATCTAAAATGCTAATAATACAATAAAAATGATTTAATATTATAAATATAAAATGTTTTGTCTATGCATTTTGAAATGAGACAAATGCAAAACAAAATTATTCATACTTGTAGTCTCAGACCTTTGAACCCAACTTTATATCCTTTTAACATCTTTTTAAAACCTGAATGGTAAGAGTGAATGTTACACTCATTTAATAGTTACTTGTATTGACTTTCATAGTTCTAATTCAGTGTTACACAAGTGCCTTTCTTGTCAATTGAAAATACCAGTTTAAAGGTACAACCACAATGGTTAAAGATAAAAAATAATGCAAATGAGACAACAGACAAATTAAAGACAACAATCAACAAATTCACATCAGTCACAAAGACTCATGATGTGTAAATAGCATGAATACACTGTGAATCTTGAAACACCTTCAACACACAGTTGTGCGCAGTTCCATTAAAACACATTTTCTGCAATGCTTCTTAAGAATAATGAGAAGATGCTTATCCAAACACAAGTTCTTGATTTAACCAGCAGACGAGATATCCAAAAGTGTCACGAAAACATCCCAAGCGTCTGTCAAAGCTACTCGGCAGAATGCGGAATCCTGAGCTAGATTAGAGTGACCTTGGCTGTTCAAAGACATTAAGCTGGAAAGACTTCAAACTGCAGACAGGACAAAACAGCCTAAATCTCAACAAAGGGAACACTGGCGAAAGAAGAATCCAAAGCAACGCACACAGACAAGACAATAGCCCTTCAGGCAAATGCCTCTTTTCTCTCCCGGGTTCTCCTCAAAGCCCTTCTCTCCACCCTCCCTCTTGCTTTCTTCTCCTTTCTTTCTCCCTTCCCAGCCCTTTCCCTCCCTCTCCCTGCAGATGGCTGAGGAGGGAGAGGGTTTTGCTTCAGTAATCCCCTGCCACACAGACGGAAAAGCTTGTTACAGCGTTGCTGATCACTGTAGAAAGTCAAAGTGGAGCCAGAGAGAGGTCAGTCGGAATTAGGCCACGTTTTAACTCCATGGATTTGACTAATTCCCCCATAAGCCTTTTGAAACCCAACCTGTTCTGGCGATGCCCAGGGCTCAGGCTCGACTCAGGCACCGAAAACTGCTCGAGAAAATCTGCCTGAGTCTAATTTGCACTGGCACAAAGAAAGCACACACTACAACACACCTGTACACATAAACACTAGCGCCAATATTTTTACGAGCGCACACACAGTCGCACACTCTGGCAGGCGCGTTAAGCTTTTCCCAAAGACCAGGCTGGAACAATCGACCAAAGAATCATTGATTTTCAATGGGAGTGAGGGGAATTTGAGCAGGCCAAACATGACACCAGAGCTCTGGGTCTCAGCTGCTTTAGAGCTCAGAGACTCTTTGAAGCTCTATCATGATAATAGGCCAAAGACTCAAGGCCTCTGCGCATCGGGCTCTGTTGTTGTCAGTTACTCACTTTGAAGGGAAAAAAAGAGCTCAGAGCTGAAAAGAGCCGAACAAAGAATGCAAGAAGTGAAGGTTTGAAATTTCTCACTGCAAAAAGCTACTTTATTATAAAATTATAGGTCTTAAAGTTAGAAAAGAGAAAGTGGCTATTTCATTCATTCATTTCTGTACAGCAGAGCCCACACTGAACATATTAGTATTTCATAGCAAATTTTACAGTGATACTACTTTGTAATTTGTATTAAATTAGAAAATAATACAATATAGATGTATTTGGACTTTCAGATCCCATTGTATTTGGAACTGCAAATAAAACCTACTTTGTACACAAACAATAGCACAATACAGTCATTGTTAATAAGGATTACATAATGTTGATATAACTGATCCGGTTAATAATTAATTCGCAACAGTTTTTATTTTTAATTCATTTTAAACAGTTGTATGTGCTTATCAACGTATAAATAATGTAGCAACAATGTTTAATAAATGATGAAATATGGTGCTGCGCTTGACTGCACTTCCCCTATGAGCTCATAAACATCCACTCATTAATAGGATGCAAAAAATCGACACAAACTATATCTGAGCTTTACCAGTTTATTCGATTTTTACATTTTGTAGATTAAAAATGTGAGTGGTGCTAGTCTCCATACTGCCAATACGGCCTTGCGTGATGCTAGGTGGGTGTTTACCGGTTACCCTGAAGTCTATGATATTCTGGTCATTATAAATAAAGGTAATACTGCATCTTGAGGGTGCACAAACTTCATTATGGTAATTTCATGGAGCATGCAGTGGCATATGACCCTAAGTGCACTTTTCAGTCAGCATGAAACTGACCTTCAAATAAATTGCCTGCCAAGAGGTTATTAATGGCAACTGCAGAGGTTACTGGGTCAAGTATTGAGCTTTTCACAGTTTACCTGTCGCCTTTAGCATGACTTTAGCCTACTTTTACTTTCAGACTCTTAGAATCAAACTTGCATGATGATTGATTTTTGAAGCCAAGCGTGTTTGAAATACTTATACATGATGCGTTAACAGTATCATAAACATCAAACGACAATGACCTCCTCAGGGATTAAAAACAGAACGTCTTCATCATTTCCCAAGAGACTCCAGAGTTCTGATTTCTAAACAGCAACGTGTTCGCAAAAAAATCACACAAACGCTGTCTGAATCGGTGATCTGCATTCATAAGCAGCTCTTAATCCCTTCCTGTCAAAATCCGACTAAAAACAGATCTTGAGAGCATTCATTACAATGGCCTAATACACGGCGTATTATTCAAATGAGCTACTGTCATATGTTCTTGTGTGAATCTCCGCTAGTGTGATCATTTGTAATGGACTGTTTTCGTGCCTGAGGGTTTCTGTCTAGAAAAATATGAAAACATGTGTTTGATCTCGGTGCTGGGCGACAGGTACCTCATTCCACTCTGACAGCTCAAATATCCATCAAACTTGAAGAGAGTCATAATTACCTATCAAACCTGCATGCTGCCAAGCCACATAACAGCTCAGAAACAGGAAGACTGTGCAGATCAATTAAAATTTAAATGTGGGGATGAGTGCTTGGGACACACACATGCAAGTGTACATAAACATATCTATGCACAAAGGTTCACCGGCACATGGATTTAACATTAAGGTCTCTCGCTCACATCCTACAGATAAAGTGATAAAACCAGTGTTCCAGACAAGAGAAAACACTTAATGTTAGTGCTGATGAGCTTTACTGGGAAAAAGTCCTGTGCAATGAATGAATGAGGGTACATTTTAATGAGTCCATTAAGGTCTCTTTACTAACAACCAAGGACCGAATAAGCTTCCTATAAAGCCATTAGATAACACAGAGATGTTTAAGGACAGCGGCCATGATTTTGTTTGTGTGTTTCCTTTGAATTTTAAAGATGATGTGGTATTATTAAAGAACTAGTGATTGTTTTAACTAATGAGAGCTTTAGGAAAACAATCCCCCCATTTGCTAAAAGTGATAGTAAACCAAGCGGCAACCTCCCCCAGTCTCTCGTGAGGCCAATACGGAAGTGACATAAACTGCGATTCATCGACTGGCCGCTAGGGACAGGCTCCAAAAGAGAGCAGAATCTCATTGAGTTCCATGTTAAATTGGCCAAGTTTATAGCAGAAAAAAACATGTTTACAAGTTGGTTCAAATTGTGGTTTTGGTCTATACTGCTAATTTTGCCCTTCATGACAACTGTGAGGGGGGTGAATGTTTTTCTAACTCATTCTTTTAAATTATATTAAGCCTTAAAGTTCTGCATAATTAAGGGCGTGGTCACTTGAGTGACAGGTAGATGCCGCTGCTGTCTGTGAGCCGTCATGTTACCTCAGCTAATTCCAGCCGCTGAATTTGGCATCTCAGCCGTATTTGTGCTCGATTATTTTATACAATTATGGCTTGCTGCATAATATTCGAGACTTATGTGTGTCTGTGTAGATGTGCATGCATGCAGAAGAAAATGAACACACGTTGTTGGATCGTGGCATTGGCTAAAAGTTTTGTTTGTGAGATTTACTACAATGACAATACAGGAGGATATACAACTCTGACAGCACTGCTTGGATATTATAACTAAAACTGCTGCACTATTTTGAAAAAATATACTTTGGACACAGGCTCTTTTGTTTGTTAGATACGATCGTATACAGTTTTACAACATAAACGCTGCTCAGATTTGCATCCTTTCTGGAAGAACGATGACAGAGAGCAGATCATTCAGAAGAAATGTTATGCAAACAATGGATAATATATCAATATTTCATGGACAAAAAGTACTGTTTTTTGTTTTGCAATGGACATTTATATTTTACCCAAGTGCGACAGATTGGATTCATCTCGCGATCTCTATTATAAAGGTATGAAGTCCCATTTTCATTTTCTATGTTGTTATTTGCATACCCAACACAAATTACCGGTGTTGGAGCATCTATATCTTTTAAAAAAACACCGTAGATTGACAGTAAACCTTTGGAACTTTCTGATGATAAAACTTATCTTCATTAATAATTTAGATAGTATCTAGATAGATGCTTGCTAACATGGTCACGTCGAGCTAGGCGGGCGTGGTTTCAGCAACCAGTAACATCAGCTCAAACCACCTCCCAGCCTCTTTGCCCATTTTCAGTTATCCGGGAGTCACGTGTGGTGACGCGCAGCTAAGATGGCAGCGGCCTCATTTACGTGTCAAAACTGCTGTTCAGAAATCTACGGGTGACGTCACGGACACTACGTCCATATTTTTTTACAGTTTATGCAGTAAACACTTTTACAATGTGAAAAAAAAAAAAAAAAGATCTTTTGAACCATCTATTCATCAAAGAATCCTCAAAAATGCATCATGCAGCCAATGTCACGTGATTTCAGCCGTTTTTAGCCATTTGATAGGAGATCCGAGTCACTTATTCGATTCGTAAAGCTCCGAAGCATTACATTATTGTCATTTTTGTGTGAAATAACCCTTATAACCCTAATACTTTTTGTGCACAAAAACAAAACAAAAATAACGACTTTATTCAACAATTTCTTCTCTATTCTGTCTGTAAATGCTTACTATATAAATAATGTATGAACAATGCTTGATAAATGATGAAATACTTGACTACACATGCTTAACTATGATTAAAGAATAGCCGTATGTTTCACACAAAGCCAAGCACAACAAAATAGTCCTCCATAGTCCTTGAACTGATCAGCGGAGGAATATTCTGCTATGCTTGTATCTCTATACAGGCACAGTCATGTACAACAACATGGCATGCCGTCAACACAGAAAACAAGTCCAAAAACCAAAGAACTTTTCTTCAAAATGTTGAAATGTGGATATTTTGTTGTTTATCCATCTGTTTGTCTGCATGCAACCACGGTCCTTCTGTATGTGTACGAAAAACTTTGGCACAGTGTGGAGTGAATTTGATTGTGTGGGCATGCATGAGTGTGTGTGTGTGTGTGTGTGGTTGGGTGCAGGGCTTCCCACAATCCCCCTCATTAACAGCTCATGCGGGTTGGCAAATGACTGCTCGAGCTCTGCCTGTCTCTCTCTCTGCTTGGCTCTCATTAGCAGCTGGCAACACCACATGAGAGATGAGTGGACACTGGCACAGAATGGCATTACCCGCTTACTCGCTGTCATACGCTCACACACAAAGAAGTCGCTGGAAACGCAGGAAGTGATAAAGAGAGAGAAGAGAGAGATAGTCCTCATCTCAGTAGATTTAATTAAAACTGGGGTGAGCAGATGGGGGGAGATGGAAGGAAGTCCAACAGGAGACAGCTCATCTGTCTGAGCCACACTCGTTTCCCCCCATTTCTCCTTCTCTCTCTCTCTCTCAGTTCTCTTTCTCTTCACCGCACATCTTGTTTCACTCTATCCTTTTTAATGAATCCTTGGCTTTCTATAACCTCCCAATTTAAAGCTTCTACTCTGGACGGATGACAGACGGTCAGTCCAGATCGGCAAGAGGATGTGTGTGTGTGTGTGTATCTGACTGCGGTAGGTAATTAGTGTGTGGAGGTAAAACAGGTTTGCTCAGGCCTGTTGAGCTGGACAGAAATTCTGTTTTATAACCCAAGCAGCTTACTTATAGGTGGCTCCATATATTAAAGGGAAGGTTCATCCAAAAATGAAAAATCATCATTTTGTGTTCCAGACTCATGTTGTTCCAGATTTCAGCGGAAGACAATATTTTTTTGTCCATACAGTGAACATTAATAGGGCCCAGTGTTGTTTTGGAGCCTACTGATTTTTATTGTATGAGCAAGAAATTAAAACACTTCAAAATATCTTCTTTTACATCTGACAGAAGTTATATAGGTTTTGAATGACATTAGGGTGAGTAAATGATGACAGAATTTTCATTTTTGTGAAGAGTTTGTATCTGAATACTGTCAGCTTTCTTCAAGAGCATAACATTACAGGATGTTTGTTTGATTTATTTACTAGGGTTTTGTCACATTTATTCACTGATTTAAAGTAATATGGATTTGTTGCTGAGTGTACAATGAGCAAAGCTTAGAAAAATGATAAGGTCAGGGTACTGAAAGCCAGAGATCTAAACAGTCACACAAGAGCTGGCCTGTATGGAATCTCTGCCTGCAAACACCTGTCAGTCATTCAATTCTACACATCCCTTAGCCCTTGCAATTGATATAATAAATTCAAGACTATGATTATAATTGCTGCAATTAACTCATTGAAAAAAGTGTTGATTATAGCAGTGTTTCTCAACTAGGGACCCACCTGCCAGACTAAATAATTCTATGTTCACACTTGTAGTTCGGTTCTCTTGGTTCTTCTAGTCTGGACCAAAAAAGGAAATTATATGTTTAGTCCTGGTTTTCTTAGCATTAACAATGTCATTTTTAACACTGAACCTAAAGAAACAACAACAAAAAAAAAACAGCTTTCACAAAGTATATTTTGAACATATGAACATCCAAAAAACAAAGCTATTTGCTAAATATTTGCTATTTGCTTTGTATGTGCATACATATGATGGTATTTTTTACCAGCTGAGAACTCACAAAGAGCTTATATAATGTGTAATGGAGTCAAAACAGCACCTGGAATTCCACCATTGCACACACAAATGAAGATTTGCTGCAATGAGATGCCTGCATCGAACTGTAAAGGGCAACATAACTCTTATGATGAGAAGAATAATGTATCCTTAAGCATTCTGTCCTTTTTAGTGTTGCAAGTTTTTGGTTCATTTAGATGTCTGTGGTCCATGTTGCTTTCATATGTCAGTCGAAGAGTTTGTTTGGAAGTGGACCGAGACCCCCTGAAAAGGTTGTTTGGTGCTCACCAGGGTTCGGATGGCAGTGTTCAAATGAACCGGACTAACAGAGCAATCACACCAGAGTTTGTTTTAATTGAACCCAACCTGCCAAGTGTGATTCAACTCATCAGCTTCATAGTGTGTTGAATAGGGAGACATCTAATAACATTCTGGTCTGGAGTTGAGAAACACTGGATTATAGCACTCCATTTAGGTCTACTCCTGCTGCGTCAAAATGTTCAATTTACAAAAGTACTTATTTAAACATTCAATTAAAATTAAGAATCATGGGAGATTTTATTTTTGTCATAATCATTCTGCTCTAATTCTAGATTATAATAATATAATAATAATGAATTCAACTACAAATACAGTCTTGTTAATGTATTTTAAACACATTTAAATTCTGTAGATTTTCCCCCACAATCAGTGGAGAGGAAAGGTCTGTGCAGATCCAAGTAGCTGTTTAGAGCATTCACTGATATCACAGCATTCTCAATCCTGTTAACAGCTTTAAAAATTACTTTATAGTATAGTGATATTTAATAAGGCAAATTATTTCAAAAGTGAATAATACAAATAATAAAAAAACTACAAAGTGGTAAATGTCAGCTAAAAGCAGATAAAAAAAGTGCATAGGCGACTGTCAGAGTTTATCATAAATTAATACTTAGAAAATGTCCATGCATCACTTAAAACGCTTTTCCACTTTCTAACCTTTTTGCTTTTCTTTGCTTTTTTTGCTTAGCTCAGTTCTCTACTACATTAATCTCATTATCCTTTGAACCTTTTCACCGCTGATGCCAAATGCAATTTGTATTCTGCGGCCCGGCAAAGAGCCCTAAACTGATTATCCCAGTATAAACCGTGGCAGTCCTGGATATTGTAAGGCCTGAAAGGCCCTTCTAGCCTGTGAAAGGGGTTCCCATATCCCCTCAGAGTTTCATGACACAATGTTGCGTCTGCTTTGCAAGGAAGAAATTAAGCGTGTGAAAGTCTACGCAAAGCCCTCATTTTCCAGTTAATCAAATCTCTGCCTAATCAAATTAGCGCACATAATTCAGCTAGATGCGTGGCACAAAAAAGGCATTATCCCCTCTCTCTGGAGCTGAAAAGAAGGGAACCAGCGTGGTATCTCTCCCTGGGCCTCCGCATCAGCCGCCGTCAATAGAAGAGGCTGGGAGATGGGGGACGGCCTCTCCGGGGGTCAGAGGGGCGGACTTCAACAGGAAAGGGAGGTCCGAAAAGGGGAGGGCAGGGGTGTTAAAGTTGGAGCCACCGGGTGAGCAGAAACTGCAGGGTGGAGGGAGACTTTGGCAGCGATTAAGTTCCCAGCTTATTAAAAGGCCTGGCTCAGTGCTCTCCTCACGGGAGCAGCCCAACGCTTGCTAATGAGGTACTTGTTTAATTTTCTTTCAAAGGGCTGGACATCTGTGACACTCTCTCTCTCTCTTGCCCCTCCCTTCACCTCTTTCAGCCTCCCCGCGCAGACAAAGCACATCTATCAATAGACCTACAGCGCCTCTCTGGTTTGATGAAGTGTTTTCCATTGTATACAGCAGATAATGTGTTCAGAGTATGGCAGGACTATCAGTATTACCTCTGATCTCTCATCCCAGTCAAAGCCAATCATGAAAACTCAATAGCGCTGAGTTCAATGGCGAAGAGGGCAGAACATCTCCTCCCTCTCTTTAATTGATTTCCCTTCCATGGATAATGCATGTGCATCGTGTGGGCCCGCGGTGATGGCGGCTCGCTGTCCTTCACCTCAATCTTAAGGGCTTGGGTTTGTGAAGTGCACCAGAGCTGTCATCTAGGATTCATTTTTATGACTTGAGGGACCTGATCTTAGGCCATCCACAGCAGCTGTATAGATCTGCTTATTTGCTTGAGTGCATTGACTAGAAGCACTTCCTTTGGCTAAGCAAGACCCAGAATGCACTCTGGTGGGTGGCCCTAAGAAAGAATTAAAGCACGCATATCCTGTGTATCCTCATCTAAAACCAGAGTCTTTAATGTTCATTACTGGCTTTCAAAGATCTTTGTGTAATCTACAATCTTCAATTTTCAATTTTAAATCAAAGAAAAATATCATTTGTATAAAAATTACATAATTGTAAAATCATTTCATAATAAAGCATTTTGACATTAAAATAAAATAATATACAATAAAGAATAAAAATTGTACATTTCACCTTTGACAATGCCTGCTTCGTGCTAATCGTGGTTTACAGTACAGTACAAAAGTTTGGAATGAGTTCTTTGAAGGAAATTAATACTTTTATTCAGCAAGGATGCATTAAATTGATCAAAAGTGACAGTAAAGACATTTGTGTCTATAGACAAAATGTCTATTTCAAATAAATGATGACAATGCAGAGATTATTCATTAAATAATCCAGATCAGCATATTAGAATGATTTCTGAAGGATCATGTGACACTGAAGACATGAGTAATGATGCTGAAAATTCTGCTTTGCCATCAAAGCAATACATTTTTAAGTACAATATTAAAATACAAAACATTTTTTTTTAAATATTTTTGATCAAATAAATGAAACCATGATGTGCATAAGAGAATTCTAAAGACATTACAAAATCTTTCCAATTCCAAACTTTTGAACAGTATGTCAGTCAGATGGTCCCTCATATAATTGGGCCAAAAGTGGATCAAACGTTGCACCCATAAACAAATATTTGGCTACATGAAACTATAATTTTTTTGTCTCCCCTTAACACATCTCCATTAGCATTTCCCAATAAACTCTACAAAACACCTCAAGGCTCAATAAAACAAATGTGAAACATGGTGCTGTTGATCTGCATCTATATATTTAAAGGGGTGGCTGATTATTATTTCACTTTTAGTTAGTGTGTAATGTTGCTTTTTGAGCATAAACAACATCTGCAAAGTTACGACGCTCAAAGTTCAAAGCAAAGGGAGATATTTTCTATTTTCTATGCCCCCGAGAACACGCAACAATAGGATGAGGCCATGTTATTGCAATACAGTAAGTAACATAAATGCAATAGCATGTCATAAAAGTAAGATAACAACATTTATGGTTAAGTTATAACCATAATTAAACTAAACCATACATGTTATATCTTCATGCAGCACATATTCTCTGGCTCTGTAGGCATCTTACAACAGTTCCCACACGAGCGATTTATAGATTATCATGACAGAATATGCTAATCAATGACTTTAAGATAGTTAACCCCACATCAGCTACATAAATTCATCAACTAACCATTCAGAAATGTCCTGTTGCATTCTACATGTTCTCACTTCTTCTTGAGTCTCTCCATCATTGTCCGACTCCGGTTTGAACACAATAGACTGAACAGTTTCTGACATTTTAAGTGAGTCTGCGTAAGGTAATCTGCGCTGCTAACACGAGATCTTGAAACTCCGCCCTCTTCTTAAAAGCAGCAGCTCATTTGCATTTTAAGGGAAAAAACACTAGCATTTTGCCACCAGTTTAGAATCATGACCATTAACAGATAAACAAGACCATAAAAGCTACAAAAGGTTTCATATTTCTCTCCACTCTAGTTTAGTTATATTTCTCCCTCTTCTCTCTCCTTTTAGTCTCTCTGGCCTGTAATTGGTATTCAAAGGAGTGCGTGTCTTGTCTCTTGCTGTCGGTCACTTCTAGTTATTTTATAATACATTCCCCCCTTTCTCATTATGAGAACTGCCAGATTCATACATGCACTTTGATACCCTCCCTAATGTGAGTAGACAGACACGGCATACCAACATGCTCCTCCCTAAGCACCTTCACCTTTCTTTATCAGAGACACTCACGAAGTGTGTGTGTGTGACTGCCAGACAAATCAAGCACCAAAACAGCTTCAATCTGCTCAATGTAAACAGGCACTAACGATGGCAGGAGGTCAGAGGTCAATCCCATGGATCAAGCCTCAGCTGGAACGCGGTTATTCCTGGATTCGGTCCACAAGGGGAGGGGCGTTACTGGGGACAAAGACGGAGGCTTAGCACCCCGAAGCCCTAAAGTCAGATCATAACTAAACTGCACGTTATTATAGCCTCGCCTCTAGAGAGGGCCATCTGTGCCGTCTAATGGGCTTCAGTGAGGCGGTCAGAGCTCAAGTTCATTTATGAAAACGATGATGATGATGACAATGTTAATGGTGCTACAAGGAAACACGTCTTGCCACGGGCACTGGCTGGAAATCCAACCGAGATACCGGCCATTCACTGCATCCCGCTGTTATATTACGATAAAAAGTGCGTTTTATGAAGCTTTTTGCTGTGGGGCATTGTTGTTGCAAGTTATGGTTTGGCTGGATTTCATGTTTATTGAACAAAACTATATAAGAATACAAAAACTCAATACACTAGATAATTGATTCTTTTGATGTTAAACTGTATGCATATTTGACATTTATAAAGTAAAAACTGTACTTTCTGCCACTTTTATTGACAACAAATCAGAGCGGCATGATTAATCATTAAAAGATTGCGGTCTCAATTCAAACACCCACACAATCTTATTCCAAATGACAATGATTCTGCTATGTCTAGATTTGAATGTTCCTCTGCGATCGTAGCTACTTGTCAATAGCTACGATCGCAGTGGAACATTCAAAGCTGCATTCGCGCTACCACTGACCCAGACAGAGCAGTTGTCATGTATAGGTATGAAACAGCTTCACAACACACATTATTTCTGTTACAATAATTCAAATTATCCCAGAGGTGACTGGGATAAAAGTTTATAGTTCAGATATAAACACTGATGTCTATGGTAGTGATCAAAATACAGTAAATAATTTTTTGAGAAAAACTTGACGCTTCAATTAAAGATTGTATCAACTACATCATTACACCAGAAGGTGGTGACAAGTGACAGTTAAAAAAAAAATGCCATTGAATCATTCATTCAAGAGATTCATTCAAAATTGCTGATTCAACCAGTGATGAAATGTGAAGTCTTGAGTGATTGACTCATTCATTTGAATTAAATATTTTTAAAACAGACTGCAGCAATTAATATTTTGTCAGAATCTTTAGTTGACTACATGTTATTTTCTTTAGTCGTCTACTCAGAATTATGGAAGAATCGTGATCTCCATTTTAAATAAAAAAATTAATCCAGAATCTCGCAGCTCTACAACAAATATATTTCAAAATACTTGTCGGATACAAAAGAAAACACAATTGTCTTTTCATCAAATGCTGCATGCCATCCCAGAGTTCTTTAGTGTGCATATCAGTCCAGTCGCCCTCGGGGTGGCATGACTTAGGTGTGTATTTGATGTGTTTGTGTGTTTAAGCAGTGGCCATGTCTTCTGTTGACTGTGAGGTGATCAGTCATGTGGTGGTGTGTGAGAGACAGGGCCTGATAAAGGTAGAACAGATAAGGTCAGAAAGAAAAAGAGAAAGAGGGGTCAACACCAGATTCATTAAGATCACCATTATCTCTGTCTAACAGTGAACTATGGCGACAGAGGCAGACAGTAGGTATAAATATGCTCTATAAAAGTGTGCACATTGTACAAATGTGCATTACCATTTGCACACTCATTTCACCTATTTTTACACATAGATTACTTTTGCTCATTTAAAGTTAGTCTTTAGAAATACTAATAATTCAATAATAATGATAAATGCATACTCTTTTCACTTTAGCATTTAAAACAAGTGATTTTACACTAAAACATTTTCATGATTTGTTATCACAACATTTTTTCTTTTGTCAAATCAACTTAGATAATTAAAGGTGACGGAGAGGATTTATTCGTCGACTGAGAAACCAAAGACTGTTAGTGAGTTTTTGAAATGAGCTCATGCGTAAGAACAGCCCCCCTCCTTCACAGTTCATTTTAAAAGAACGCCTTCCAAAACTCGTGCACGAGTATTGAAACACGAGTGTTTACCACCGGCATTCGCTGTGTCGTGTTAGTGGATTCATTATGTCGGACTCACCGCAGGTAACTCATAATCTGCAGTTGTTACTCCTGTCTCCGGACAAAAACATTGCATGCGGCGCCTGTGGAGTGTGGAAAGTTACTGGAGCGCGCAGCCGCGCTCGTCTCTCACAAGGAACGTAATGGCAGTGATTGACAAGCCAGAGGGACAATCGTTTACGCGATGATCGCGTAAACGATTGGCTGATGTTTTTAAGACCCTACCTCGTGCACAGATGATGTATATTAATATTATTACTTTCAGTGCACCTAATAAATAGTCTTTTATCAGTTAGTAAAGACAGTTTCAAGGTATATGGCAAAAATGTATAAAACAAAACATCCTCTTTAGCAACTTTAATGTGGTTCAGATAACAATATTTTGAGTTTCTGTTGATTAAACCAATCGCCTTCATTGTATTAACTCAAATTTTTAATTTCAATTAACTTTTTCAATGAACTTTTTTCAATGAACAATTCCTTTTTACAGTTTAGTTCTTATTGCTTCATTTTTTGTTCACCAAAAAATTCTTTGACGTTTCAAACCTGTATGATTTTCTTTCCTCTGTGAGATGTAAAGGAAGATATTTTGAGAAATGGGTAAGTGTTTTTTGTCCTTACAATGGAAGACTAAAACTATTACCAACGTTCTTAAAATATCTTTTGAATTCCGCAGAAGAAAGTCACAAAAGTTTGGAATGACACAAGGTTCTAATATCAGAACATTCATTTTGGGTTATCCCTTCAATTTGTATAAACAAAATACAGAATTTTAATTAAATCACCATTTATTGGTTACTGGCCATAACATGAAAATAATTATCGATGTAACAGGATCGGCCATTTTCCTTATATCACAGGAAAACATTTCAGTATACAACAATGCTAAAAGTGTGTGCCTTCACATATCTTCAGGCTATAATAATACTGCATGTTCTCAACTCATCATTAAAAGTGCTAGTAAAAATAAATAAACAGTCATGTTTTGCATGTACTGGGAACCACTGCTAGCTAGAATAACAGAAACAACAAGAAAGCCTGTGGAGGTGTTTCTTGCAGAAATCCTGCCAGCAAACTCTCTGCCCTGGTGAAATGTGATCAGAAAAAGCCCTTCAGCTACAACACTCCTCCAACTTTCCCCTCCTGGGTTTCCTCTACTGTAGCAGATCATGTTTTTTATGTTGTGGGTAAACTTTGCTCCCGGCTACACCTTCCGCCGTGTAGTGAATCATCATGCTGAGCCTTGGAGGTGGCCTTGAGAAAGCTGAACACGGGCACGGAGAGTTTTAAACCAAGCCGTGAGGGTGGATGGGGTGAAGCTCCTGACAGGCACCGCTGCTGGCAGTTACAGTGCATGTTAAATCATGCATGCAGGTGTCGGGGCCTACAAACAGACTGGACCCGTCCTGCCAGGCTTAAAGTGAACCACAGAGTCTACCACTCAAACACTGACATGGAGGAGAGGCGGCCAGGGTAACCTCCAGCTCAACAATTTCATTTCTGTCAGGCTTACAAATGTTGGTGCTGTGTATATAAACACGTTCCCACAGATTCTCCGGATATGGTTATGTTTGTTCCCCAGGAAAAAGCCTGAGTAAAAAATAGATGCCATATTTAATTCTACACAGTTTGTAAAAAGTAGTACACTCTGCAAAATATTTGATTGGTCAAATAAAAGAAAATATGAAAAAGACCTGTCAATTTTAATTGCGTATTCTCATTTTGGTTCAACTTTTATGTGTACATTAGCAGAGAGACGTGGACTAAATGTTACAACAGTCCAGTTTTGACTCTTTAAAATATGACGTGCTCAGATTAAAGTTGATTATGTAAACTGAGAGAGTAACCACAATCCTTTGCAAATGCTGTTTTAGAAACTTTCATGTAATGAGATTCTGATCTCATTTAGCTAAAGATTTATGAGCTGAAAGCAATAAACATTCAGTTTGATCAGCAGTTGATCATGACATATTAAGAAATACACAACTGTGAGAGAGCCAGAGCTGCAGAGGATTTAACTGCCATTATAATATTGTTGACACGTACACCATGGCAATGATACACTTCCTCAGCTAACTGCATTATAGTCCATTAATCCTGATAGAGCACATAATTCATGCAGAAAATCAGTAGGTGATGCATACATACAAACACATGCGCAAATATGCACTTCTGTCATTTTCAAGAGCTCAAAATGTGTTAATCTCATAGATTAGGATTAGCCTGTGACGTCTCAGAAACAAAAGTGAGATGAAAGCAGTGTCGAGCGGCAACATTTCTCAGCAGAAATCCCATTTGCTTCATAATGATACTACTGACGAGCATCTAAAGCTTAGCTGAGCTTTGCAAATGTAAACAAGAAATATCTCCTTACATTTCAAATGTGTCACCATGCAAAAAGCTGCTTTACAAAAGACAATTCTTGGAAGTACAGAATAGTAATACATTGCAGAGTTATTAACTAAATCTAAAACAACTAATGGGAAACAAACTGAAATATGTTTGCGATGAGGCACTAAAATTACTAACTGAATAATAAATATAAACTAAAACTGAAATAAAAACCTAAATAGTAATATAATAAAAATGATAATAAAAATGAGAAAAGCTTAAAATGAAAACTTAAAAGATAAAAACAAAAGCTAATTTAAAGTATTAATAAAAATTATATATAAATATACTAAAATTAGTGCTGTCAATTTTTTAACGCAATTAATGCAGCACCTGTTTTTTCCATCAATTTATCTAGCGTTACATTATATGATCGTGCTCTTATTCACGCAAATGCTTTTAAACCATTCAAGCATCACAAGACAAACGAGAATGCTCATAAGAGCAGTCTATGAGTTAAAATGAGTTAAAAAATGTATTAAAAGACCTTAAAGAGTTGTGAGAAAATGAGATGTGCGTCAGATCCACATCATATTCGTCAGCGGCAGGTCTTAAAGTCACAGCAGCCTAATAAACCAGTTGCTGTGTTAATAAAAGAACAAATGTAACAGAAAAATGTAGCTTTAATAAGGATTAATCAATATAAAATGTATGCAGTGAAGACTTTAAAGTGTATATTTCCTGCCTGTTAGACAGAAGATTGTTCACCTAAATTAAAAGTTATTTCTTTAAAGCCTAATAAATAATGTTTAAATTGATCACTTTTAGCTATACTGTAATGTTGAATGTCTATAATTAATGTTTTAAAAAAAAAATTCATAGAGACCAGTATTAGTATCAGTGATACTGGCCATTATTCATAAAAAGATGGCATTAAACAAATATCTAAAATATACTGTCTTTAAGTTGCTTCTACATTAATTCACAGAGTAACAACAACAACAACAAAAAAATCACGATTAATTACAGAAAAAAAAGTGTGATTAATTAGTTTTAATTAGTTTATTTTTAATCGATTGACAGAAATAACTAAAATAACTGATGATAAATAAATCTAATTTATAGTTTAGTTCTTATTTATAAAATATATGTCAATATAAACATAATATAATATAATATAACACTAAAAAATAGCTCAAACTTAATGCAACTGACCTTCGAACTGACCCATGAATACTTTACACTAGCCAAAGCCATGTGACATGAGAACGGGATTAAACCTCCATGTTAGGTCAAGTTAACGTCTTTACACATGTGCTACCAAGAGTGGAACGTCCACTAGCGCCCCAATGGAAATGTCAGACCTCCTGGCCAATGTTAACTGCTCACTGCCATCCTAGCTCATACCTCCAAACTGACTTACTGCTAAATTCAAATAGGAATGCTGATCAAGGATCACTTTATGCTAAGCAGATCTGACTTCAATGATTCCAGCCTAATTTTCTCCAAAGGCCGGGGAGCTCTTAGAGCAGTCGAGCTCGAGCACAGTCCTGCCCAGTGCCTGCCATCTGTGGCCGATGCATTATTTAGCTTGCTCAGCCACTGATTAGCATTAACGCAATGGTAATGGCCCTCCGGGATCCTCCAGGTCTACCTACCTCCCAGCACACCCTGAGGTCTCTCTCTCTCAGCTGATCTCTCTTTCACTCACTACCTTCTCTCTGCATTTCTATCCTCTTAACTGGACAGAGAAAGGTTGCTTTAATTCTTTATGGCATGTGTATTCAGGTGAGAGACCGCATGAAACCAAAATGGAAGTTTTGTGGCTTTTAGTCTATGTCTGTTAGCCTTTGAAGCCATCTAATATGCTAGTGCAGTGGTTCAAGTGGAGACAAGTGAACCAAAATCGTTTAATGTTCAAAAATGTATATTGTTATAGAAAATACGGCAATAAAGAAATCTACTCTTGTCATGCGAGTCGTTAAAAGTGGCTAATTATATCGAGACAACCGTTAAGACAACTTCCCATGAAGCATCTTTGTTGAAGCCCATCCAGCAGGTTTGAGTGTGTGCGAGTGCCTTTGATAAGCTTCATTAATAAACATGACATCCTCTAATACACAGGCTGCGGCATATGGTAAAAGGCAGAAAGAGGAAGGGAGTGATTTGCTGTTTGCTCTGAAAAACAAACAAGCCAACAGGTCCTGCCAGATGGCGGTGAGTGCTGTTTGGGAGAGAGTGAGCAAGAGAGAACGGGGAACAACAAAGAGAAGAAGAGGAACCAGACAAAGGTGACAGGAGCTTTAGGAAGGATGAAGAGTCGCCAACAGCTTCTCAACTGTAAACAAATAAATACGTCTTTCTGCCTAGCTTTTTATACATATGCTGATTCTACCTCAGAAATTAAGCCAGAAACAAAGAATGAAATAAAATGAAAAACCTACAAAACACGGTTTGGGGCAAATGAAAACATCGCTTAAGGCCTGCAATACATCTGAAAAACAAAAATAACACAATACAGAGAACACCAGGCAACTCATTTGATGTTTTTCCTCCTCTAAGTGTGTGTGTGTCTAAATTAAATGCAAGCTCAGCTAGGAGTTTGCTCACTTTGAATTATGGCAATTCTCATTAGCATAACTAAAACATTTCACATGGGCTGTCCCAGTAAGTGCACTGTGATTTATATCTGCTAGTTCAGCCACACAGCCAACATTATCACTGATCAACCTGTCACCCCTTTAAAACATTTACACCCTAATTGGGTGTTTGTGGCTAATCAGTTGCCTGTAATGGCTCTGTAGATTACTCTGCGGCAGTCGGAAATGCAGCACAGTGCGACAGCTCGCTAAACCCTCTTTCATTAGACATAAGGTGCATCCCAGTTTGCTTACTTATGCACTATTCTATGAAGTTTTATAGTATAAATAGCTTGTTCACACTGAAAATTCCACATAGAAAAAAGTACACTTTAAATACACAGATGATGCACTGAAAAAATGAGGGGTGGAATGTTGAAATTAAAAACACTGTTGCAGATTTAATAACATCGTAAAATGGGAGGGGCTATCAGGCTCCAATGTTGAATGATAAAATAACTTTAATGTTTGAGTACATAGCACATAAGTACATAGTGCATAGTTTATAGTGTGTCATTTGGGAAAGAACTATATTATAGCCTCAGTGATTAACTTTTGGTGTAAATATTTCATTAATGCTATCTCATTTACAAGACAATATGCAAGACCCCAAAAGTCTCTAATGCTCAACACAGGTGCATAAATTTGATCAAAAACACGTAATTTCTTCCTGTGATGGCAAAACTGAATTTTTCGCAGTTTTTAGTGTTTCATGATCTTTCACAAATCATTCTAATGTGCTGATTTGGTGCTCAAGAAACATTTCTTATTATTATCAATGTTGAAAACAGTTAAACATTTTTTTGTGAAAACCATGATGTATTTCATTTTTCTGGATTGTCTGATGAATAGAATGTTCAAAAGTGCATTTTTTTTTTTTAAATAGAAATTGTTTGTAACATTATAATTGTGTTCACTATCACTTTTGATCAATTTATTGCATCTTTGCTGAAAAAAAGCATTAGTTTATTAAAAAACCCCACTACATTTAAAAGGTAGAGTATAAATATAAATATTTATGGTGTTTTTTTTTATGGTGGTGCAACTTGATGAAAATATCCTTAATCTTGCTCCATCTACCCGTTTTTTGAATGCAAGAGTGTGCCCTCCACATTCACTATGATATTCAGGGCAAGCATCATGTTATGTTGGGCCAGCACAACCAGGTCCTTTCATGCAACTGTGCTTTCTTTCCAACAAGCCCCTTAACAGCAGTGACGATTGCAGAAATGCATTATTAATGCCCAGCCGAGGACCCATGTTCAGAAAGGCCTCCACTAGTACGGTTTCCTCTCCTCCTGTCTGACATCTCTGTCTCGTCTTGCTCAATCTCTTTCTTCATTCTACCAGTCTACCAGCTGAGACACAAGTAACACAATGACATGCACAGCTGATATCCAAGACCACTGGATGTGGTGTTAAGCCTGGTGTATTGACAGTAACTACAAGAAATTTATCCAAGGTTAATTTAAATTTAAAACAAGGTTGTCATCTTGTTTGACAGGCATATACTAAACTCCATTTTTACATTGTCATCCTTGAATATGGCCATGATACATCTACAATATTATATATATATATATATATATATATATATATATATGCAGTATATATATGCACACACACACACACACACAAACCCAACACTTCCTGTGTCCAAGACTCCAAGACAATTCTTCCCATGTCGTAGGTAACACTTGTAAACGGAAGACGGCACTGCCTCAAATCTCAACATGACCAGTACATTAACAATGCATCTGCTCACTCATTCTCCTTCATTCAGCTTGTCAAGGGGCCATTTTAAATAAGAGAGAGACAGAAAGAAAGGGAGAGAGAAAGGAAAGTGGAGGTGAAAGATGAAGCAGTGGGCCTTGCAGGCATGAATCAAACTCTTTTGAAGATGAATAATCCTTTTGAGGGCTAGCAGGCTAAGCTGATTTAGAATTCTGTTTCAGCTTTCTCCCATAATGCCTGTCTGCAGCTCCACATGTACTGGAAGTTAAAGTGAAGGCCCTGCAGATTGGCCATCTGCAGGCCAAACCAATAATGTTTAGCCACTATTACAGGGTTTCTACAGGTTTCATCAAATCTAATTTAATGCTTTTAATGCCTTTTTACTGACAATTTTTACATTTTTTAATGCCATTTATACGCCGTTAAATGTCATACGGCAATTAGACAATTCATCATGTCATTGTTGTATTCGCATTCTGCCAAGTGTCAGCCCTTTACATTTGTTTGCTTCTCTGCTGTTACCCTTTTGCTCACATAATGTATTTTAATACAGTCAAATTCCCAATAAAATTGTTTTATCTATATATTTTTTCTGTTTTTGTTGTCAGACAATATGAAATGGTGACTGAAACGTGGCCCATTAAGATGACCTACAGGGCTCGACATCAAGCCTTGTCATGTGGACGCTTAAATCGGTCATTCACTTGTACAATTAATTACAATTGCTTGACCGGAATTTTTTTTTTATTTTTTTGTGGTGGAAATATAAATTTGTTCTGAAGCAATATCCTTTTTGAATATTGCAGCTTTTACATATGTAAATCTGCATATTTTTGATTGATTACAACTGCATTAAATAATGTTATGGGATTGTTTTAAATATTTTTTGAAAATACAAATATGAAATGTTGGAGGGGGAAATTATACTTTTAAAAATGAAACTAAACCACCAGTTACACAGAAGAAAGAAAGTCATACAGGTTTGGAATGACATAAAGGTGAGTAAATGATGACAGTTTTTCAAGCTGCACTTTAGCTATGAATAAAACTCCACTGATTACTTGCTACATAAAATGTGCTTTTTTTAAAGGTGCCCTAGAAACGTTCTTTCACAAGATGTAATATAAGTCTAAGGTGTCCCCTGAATGTGTCTGTGAAGTTTCAGCTCAAAATACCCCATAGATTTTTTTTAATTATTATTTTTTAACTGCCTATTTTGGGGCATCATTAACTATGCACCGATTCAGGCTGCGGCCCCTTTAAATCTCGCTCTATTATATATATATAAAGAATGAAGTTGTGTTTATGCATTATACAGACTGCAAGTGTTTAAAAATGAAAATAGCGACGGCTCTTGTCTCTGTGAATACAGTAATAAACGATGGTAACTTTAACCACATTTAATAGTACATTAGCAACATGCTAACGAAACATTTAGAAAGACAATTTACAAATATCACTAAAAATATCATGATATCATGGATCATGTCAGTTATTATCGCTTCATCTGCCATTTTTCGCTATTGTTCTTGCTTGCTTACCTAGTCTGATGATTCAGCTGTGCACAGCTCCAAACGTTAATACTGGCTTGTCTAATGCCTTGAACATGGGCTGGCATATGCAAATATTGGGGGTGTACATATTAATGGTCCCGACTGCTACGTAACAGTCCGTGTTGTGTTGAGATTCGCCTGTCCTTCAGAGGTCTTTTAAACAAATGAGATTTACACAAGAAGGAGGAAGCAATGGAGTTTGAAACTCAATGTATGTCTTTTCCATGTACTGAACTTTTGTTATTCAACTATGCCAAGGTAAATTCAATTTTTCAAGTTTTTTTTTTTTTTTCTCTAGACAACACATATTACATGCTCCTGAAAAAAATGACACTGGAGACAAAGCATCCTGCTATTTACATGCCTCATTCTTCCGGCTGACGCCTCCAGCTCGTTTGCTCATGTCAGGGTGTTAGATTCCATCATTTGCACTCGAGACCGACGACGATCACCTTCCTCTACACGGCAATTAACATACATGCCTTGCTAATGTTAGTGATTAAGACAGAGGCAGACGCTGATTAAAATATTTCCCCTTGATTTGCCAACGGTAAACAACTTCCTGAAGACCAAGGTTGATGAACGTGGTGCTGCAATCAGGCTGCGACAGGGAAAAAAAAGCGGCTTGGAGGTGCTAAAAAGAGCAAGAGAGAAATAAAGACTGAAGGTTAGGGGAGTCCAATTTTCTTTCTTCACCCTCCGCGCCTCTCTCTCTTTTTTCCTCCCGAAAGAAAAGAACTCTGACTACTTAATTGGAGGAATCAAATTTAGTCAAGCACCCTGTTGGCTCAGACCTACATCATTAAAGTTGCCAGCTAACAAACATCAAAAACCAGGCAGCATTAATGAGGCAGATGTATTAATTTCCCATTTATGAGCAGCTAAGCAACTCTCCTCCACCTCTCCCTCTATCGCTCTCTCCTCTCGTTCTCCCTCTTTCATTCTGACAGAACTATTAATGATCTTTAATGCCCCACAGGCAGTAATAGGCCCCACTGGGAGAGCAGAAATACAGCGATTTGTATGGAGGATTTAGACATAACAGGGGAGAGCGGGAAAAGGAGCGCCGTGCGATCGGCTCCTGGGAGAAAGCGTTTGATCAGGCCGCGGACTCTCCGAGGAGTTCGGCCCAGAGCTGGGATGGAATAATAAACGACGGGATGCAGATGAAATCAAACTGGCTGTTCGGAGACAGAGAGAGAGAGAGAGAGAGAAAGTCAGATGGCTTCTGATTGTTGCTAACAACCGACAGCTTTTAACAAAAGCACCTCTGGGGGTGACAGAACCAGACAAAGTAGGAAATGGGACTGGAGGGAGGAAAGTACTGTCATCAAAGACAATTAAACAGGTCTGAAACGTAGATGCTACTGCATTAGCACAGATTACTGATAGGTTACATATTTAAGATGTCATAATAAGGGTCGTTCACACCCAAAGACAATAACTAGAATGATAACTATAGCTATAAAGTTTTAATTATCATTCTAGTATTTTGAGAATAGAGATGTCCACACCACAGCTATAACAATAATGACACAGAAGAATGATATCGTTGGAATCAATTTCAGAACAAATTTTTCCAGCGGATGAACAATCAAAACATTGACAGCCAATCAGAATTCACAGCTCAATCATTTAAAGTGGCAGACTATAAAACTGAAGCGTGATTATGCAGAATATAAGATAGAAAAAAATATTTAATTGATGAGTTGTCAACACAATATATAACAATACACAATATATACGGTATGATTTTACCTCAAAATCCAACATGTTGACACAAAATGATAACTGCAAATCCATGTTTTTCTGCCTGAAGTCCAGTTGTTTCTGTGAATTGCAGCAACCTATTTGCTTCTTTTTTCTCTTGCTTTCGGCAGCCTGTAAAAATATATCCTCAGATTTTGTGTCAAAGCTATTTGAACAGTCAATCGCAAAGCTCTTTCCCGTTTTGGATGTGTTTTGTGTGTTTTTTGCGGCAATCACGCTGAAAACAAATGCTGCCACTCAGTCTCTTGCCACTCAATGGGAGTAACCGCAGTCATAACGGTCGATGGTGACGTCACGCGCATACCCTCTTTAGACAACATGCACATACTATGTTAACCTCTTTAGGGCTTTTCACACTTGAAATAATTAACCCTGGGTCATTCTAAACCCTGGGCAAACGGAATGCTAGGTTACCTTGCTTCACGTTTCACACTGCTCATAATTTACCCGGGGTTAACAATTAATCCTGGGTATTCATAAGCTGAAGTTTCACAATGCACATTCCTAAACCCTGGATTAATGTTCTTATTTGCATATTTGCGGTGTCAGTGATTGGATAAAAGCAGCACACGACCTGTTTACATAGCTCTAGCACTGGGCATCATGTATTGCTGACTGTACTATCGAGTTTATACTGAATGGACATTTCGACTATGAAGGTAAGAATGAAAGTCTCTTCTTCACTCAAATTGTTGTGTTTTCTGGCAGCATTTGACATTTTTCTTCTCAAACGCTGAATTTACTGTTTATATACAGTGTTTCTGTGACTGTCCAAAGCAGGCAAATATGAGTACGTGATTGGTTGTCTGTTGCTAAGTGTCTAGCTGTAACATTCTAACACTGCATTGTTTCAAACTGCAATGCAGGGTTAACACAGCGAAAGTGGAGCTAACCCTGCTCCTAGGTAAAAAGTGAAGCTCACCCGCTTCTAAATTACATGTGTGTAATGTTCCTTTACCCGGGGTTAAAAGTGGTGTTTAGAACGATGATAACCCGGGGTTAAGCTCAGCGTATGTGTATGTCAAACACCTATCTTAAAGAAAATGCTTTTGTTTATTAAATAAAAGAAGCTAATGGGCAAGATAATCATGTAAACAGAAATTACCTGAAATTCTTAGAAAGAATCAATGTTTTTTTGGAAATATGTAATAGGAAAAAGGTTCCAATGACTGGAGTGTTCTTACCACTGCAGTGTGAAACACAAGGCAGTTTTCCATTTAGATTTCATTTCTCCTAAAAATAACTTCCGCTCGCGTGTGTTTGTGAACTAAAGCTTTTAACAATTCCCCGAAGTGCTGAGAGAAACTAAACACACAAATCTCTCGCTGCCAGAAAACAGCCTGTTCTTTGTTGGTATTCTCATGTTTGCTGTTCTACAATAAACCACACCACAGATTAACCCAGATAAATATGCTTCCTCTCAAATTAACCTACAAATTATCCATGCAACACACAACATGCTCCAGAACCTCAAGCCTTATTATTTTTTATTTTTTTGAAAGCTCTGTGCTGTAAGCCTTTTGTTTGTTTGCGTGTTTCAGTGTTATTGTGCTAATTTAAGGCTTGCTGTGGGTCTCTAGAGAGATGGAGAGCAGATCTGAACATAGTCACAGGCTTATTAGCAGGACAATGATACTGCTTTCCTCTAACATGGCTCTTTGTGTGGTATAATCAACTGCTGTGGAGACCACGGCACAGAAAATAATGTTTTTGTAAATTCGATCAGTGATACACCTTTGTACAGGCTGATTTATACCAGAACTAAGATCTATTTAGCCATTCATAATCAAAATCAAAACAACAGCAATCGTATTTAAATTGTACAATAACAGAGTTGGTGAGTTATTACTGTAAGTAAAAGTAGAAACACTACTATAATTAAACACACTCTTCCAGAATATCCTCACTCTTACATGAACTAAATAAAAACTGATTCACTGCACAGAAGCCCTATTTTATTTTAAAAAATATGTTTTTTTTTTTTTTCATATTTTTAGTGAAATACTTAAACGCTGCTGTTTATCACCATGTTTCTGACTCAATTATATAAATTAGTTTTTAAATTACAATTTAGTTTCAAGATGGGAAGCTTTGATACAAGACACACACACACACACACACACACACACACACACACACACACACACACACACACACACACACACACACACACACACACACACACACACACACACACACACACACACACACACACACACACAAAGTCTGTGGACAATATGGCCGCCTATCTAGATAGTGGACTAATTTCCTGAGTGCTATGTGAATCTCCTAGTTGTCTATGGCTGGGTTCAGCCCAAAGCGATAGTGAGATAGAGCCCACAGCTGGGCCACAGAGATAGCAGCTTTCAGTCTGATAGCCTCGGCATGCCGGACTGCCTGTATAATGAGAAATGAACGAGGAGGGGGGAGGTTTCGGTAACTATTGGTTTTAAATCAGTTGTGTGATGGCTGAGATTAGGATTTGGGTATAAGAATCTAAAAATGTTCTGTTTTAATATATTTTAACATGTAATTTCTTCCTGTGATGGTAAAGCTGAATTTTCAGCAGCCATTACTCCAGTCTTCAGTGTCACATGACCCTTCAGAAATCATTCTAATTTGGTACGCAAGAAACGTTTCTTATTATTAATGTTGAAAACAATTGTGATGCATTTTGTCCAGGATGTCTTGATGAATAGAAAGTTCAAAAGAATAGATCCCTTAAAAGTTTGTAAACATTACAACGTTTCCTGGTGGGCGGGGCTTAGCTGGAGGTAAAAAGAGGCACTGTACGCAATGTTGACAAGCGTAAGATAGCATGTTTTTGGAAGGATTTATTAAACATGAATGCAGAAGTAGTTTCAGAACTGTCCGAATATGCACTGACTCTGCGGGACCGTGACAGCTATTTTTGTAAATTAACTTAAGTTTTGGATATTTCCTAGACAACATATGAATTACTTTCGGGTGGTTCGGGGAATTTTTTCAAGGCTTATTGTCTAATGTAACCTAACGCTGGGCTAACTATGACTATGGCTAGCAATGTGGATTATTTTAAGAGACCATTCAAAGGATGGCACACACATCTATCTCTGTATGTTTGTTTAACATTTAAGCTAGCTAGTGCGCTGAAGGTTGGCGACTTTTCACCTATAAAACAGAAACTTGCTGATTTGTACTAGATAAAACCAACACACCATTACATAGCCTATGCATCGATTATTTTACCTGATATGAAGTGTGCACTGCAAACACGAGCATTATTTATGATCGTCTCCGTCCAGTCTGTATGCCGCATTGCATTCAACCAAAATTGTCTTCTTGATTTCTGTGAAGGAATGTCTGCCGGGATCCAGTAAAACTTTAGTTTTGAACCAAAAAAGCTGTTCCTTCTATTCTTGCTGCCAAAATCATATCAAGACGACATTTTAAAGTCAAAATCTCAAACGTTTAGCGCGGCTGCTATGAGTTATTCCTTATTTTTTGCCTCCAGCTAGAGCGGTGACGTCACAGTGACGTAGGCAATTAAGGGGTCTATAGGTTTGTATTTACTTGAAATAGAAACCTTTTGTTACGGTTACTGACCCCAAACTAGTTTAATAATTATTTTAAAATAAAATAATATTTGTCCCAGTGTTATGTGTTTGGCTGGAAATTCATGTTTCAGTCAATTTTCCTATTCAGGTTAATGTTCATAATTTTGCTCATAATGTTCATAATTATTGAACATATAATATTCATAATAATCATGTTCATAATTGTTGGGCCTTCTGAGTTTGATTGAATCCAGAACTGACATTCAATGAAAAATCTGGGAACCAGGAATCAAAACCATTTGAGAATCACTAGTTTAAGATTCTGAGATCATGTACAACTGCTGGTGTGTGTGTTCCTGTGCTTGATTGTGAGGCCTAATAAAGAGCAATGGCTTAAAATCTGAACTCACTGTCAACCACAAAATAAAATATTCATCTCCGGCGTATGACAGATTCGTATCCGGATCTCATTTCAAACTCGTTCAGCTTTAAAAGCCTTCAAGTACAGCATCATCTCTCGCCCTCTTCGTCTTCTCCAAAGCGACGGCATCCGTCATCATTCCGTACGCCCAGATCGATGCCTTTTTTTATCATGCTATGTTACGAAAGTGACTTATGAAACTCCCCTCCCCCCGACGCCCGACCATTTCATCACTGCGGTATTAGGATTGATGGCACTGCAGCTAGGGGAGATTAATCAAGCCCAGAACACCCTCCAAAGCATTCTGCGCTCGGCTAGGGCTGGCTGTGAGAGACGTGAGGGCACAGAGCCGGAACAAACGTATCATTGGAACCGCTTTCTAGGGGACCTAGATTCATTCCGCTGCAGGCTCTTATGATCAAAAGAGCATTCTTCTTCTTCACCACTGCCCACCCATCCTCCCCTCATTCGCCGTCCTCTCTCTCTCCCCCCCTCCACCAGCTATTCTCTCTCTGGGTCTCCTCCAGGTCTTGTCTCCAGAATTGATTTCCCAGGGACGCCACCTTGTGCTGCTGCGAGCTGCTGTAAGGGCTCTAACGATCAGGCTGTGGATCATTAGTTTAGAGAACTGTTTTCCACTGCCCAGAACCCTGAGGCTCATACATCTTCCCCTCCTGCGCCTGCAGCTCAGCCCTGCGAAAGCACCTCATCACACACACACACACACGCACACACACCTTACTCACTATTTGGCACAGGCGTATCATACCCATCCATCTTTGGCTGACTATGCCATTGCATTTAAGTAGAAGAAGTGAAAAATTCTAGAGAAAGAAAAAGGGAGGAAAGAGAATGGAAGATGACGGGAAGAAAGAATAAAGGAATGTAAGAAAGTTTTGTGCAAAACTACATATTTTCCAAATCGACTTGTTGGATTGGTCTTACTTAATTATTTCATGTTCACCTGACCCATATCGGCACAGTTCTTGTGAGATGTTTACATAAAGCGTGTTCTTGTGTTTTAAAAATGAGTGTAACAGAATTAAACAGAATACAGATGTTTCAAGATACTTTTGTTTGACTTTAATGTTGCTTTAAATAAATAAATAAATAAATAAAATAAAAAAAAAAAAAATATATATATATATATATATATATATATATAATGTTGCTTTTTGAAATAATAATAATAATAATAATAATAATAATAATAAAAATATATATATTTTTTATTTATTTTATTATATATATTTATTACATGATATGCAGGGGAAAGAATGTTTTTCCATTAATCTTTGGCCACATTTTTATTAATCAGTTCCCTTGCTTCAGGTAAATTGTGGCTTAATTTTAATTCACTTAAACATGTGGGCTCCGTAAGTTTTTAACTGACACACTGTCTTAAAAATGCAATGATCATAAAATAACTTAAGATGCAATGTACAAAGAACATCGCTATGTGTATGGTATCTACACAAACTAATCTACCTAATGATTTAGTTATCTTTAGATAACTTCTAGGTAGTCTCAGCCTCAGACGTCATGCCCACAGACCGTTGCCTGAACGTCTGATGCATATGGCACACTTAACTGGAAACGCTTCAAGATTTTCGAAGTCGTCAAATGGTTGGTTGAATTCTACTGGATGCCCAGGAGATGTGTGTCGCGTTCTTTAACGGTTCGCCTGGAAACAAATGCTGTTACGCCAAATCCCCTCCTGGAAGAAAAACCCCGGTCGTGTTTACACCTGTGAGAATAAGCGCTGACCAGGATCAACTACTAAATGCTGGATTTTCAAAAGTTTGTGAAGTTCATGGCTCCAATGTTGCAGTAAACTTGCACAACGTTCTTGAATGAATAATTTATTAGGCCTGTTATTGAAGGGTCATTGACTTTACATTTTCAAGCCCATAAACATGATGTGGAACAAAACGAACTGTGATTGGTTGTGTTACATGTCAGTTAAATGTCCTCTTGGGTGGTCCTTGGCCAATGAAAGCTGCGATCATTGGCCAGCTGAAGGTCTGGCTATCGAAACTAATCTAAAGGTTAACTTCAAGTTAAGTTGGCTGACATCATTTTATTTATGCAAAAATTCACACAATTTATTACAGTTCAGTTACTGCATAAGGCTATGTTCTGAATCTAGTGTTTCTCAATATCATCAGAGCCACTAGGAAGTGTTGTACTGGACAAAGGTGCAGTTAACTGTAGTTCTGTCATGACCACTCTCGGAGTGTTGCATGGTAATGGATATGACAATGTAGATATATTTGTTCTTGGCGGAATAGGTCTACTACGCTGCTGCTGCTTTATTGCTGCTGCAGAGCAAGTACGGGACTTGCTACTGCCAATACATACACAACACACTGCTGTGAGCAAGTAAGACATGCTGCTGCTGTACAATATAGCGTACAAATAACCGTAGCAGATCTATACAGGTGGAGCTGGGGAAGGTGGAGGGTTTCTGAAGCACGCTGCGCTGCTAAGCAATGCCAACTCATGTATTTAAAGATTAAACACACAGTTCATTGGCTGCTAATACAGCAGGAACCAATCATCTTTGACCTATAGATAATGATGCGATAATTAGCAGGTTGTGTTATTGAAGTGAACTGCACAAAAGAGACTGAAACTGATTTTGCAGAGTTCCACAAGGTAGAAGGCGAAACCAGCCCTACATAAAGTATCCAGCAAAAGAAAAAATCTTCAAAATTCAAGCAACCTCTAGTGCTTCCCGACCTTCACATATGCTGTTGATGCCCACTGCATTAAACATGGGAATAAAACGCTAAAAATGTAAGACACGATCCATCTCAGAGTCACAGCCCCCAAGGAGATGCGTGTCTGGAAGGTCTTTGCGTTTCAGAGCGCAACTGTGAGTCTGTCATGATGAGGGGCAAAAAGAAGAGATTGTCGCCACTGCCGAGGTCCTTATTATCTTCAGCTCAGGAACAATGTGTTCTGATTTCACCCTCTTGCAGCCTGTCAATGAGCTGAATAGAGAAGCTGATTGGACTTCCTCAGGCACGGAGGGCAGACTCCGCTGAATTCACGTATGCCAATCGTCCACTGAGTCTCTCACTCGGCCTCAATCCCCTGCACTCTGTCCAGCTCATTTTCTTTTTCATTTGTTCTTCTCTCTCGCTCTGTAATTCTGCATAGAACAATAGAGCAGCTCTCTGGACCGTGATCCGAAGGGCCATAAACGGTTCAGTAATGATGATGTGTCACTCTCTAAACACTCTGGCAGAGGAAGCCCGTCTTTACTGGCCTTCATCAGGCGAACACTAAATCAACACCGCCAACTCTCAGATGCTGAAGTAATCAGCTTTCCACTGTTTTAAATCACATTTCCAACAATGGAAACAAACCCCATCCAGCTGTAGCGCTAATGCAATCTTAACTCCCTGACGCTGAAACCGAAGAAATGTTATTTTATTTTTTAAAAGATGACTGTTGGAATGATTGTGCACTCTTAAAACTGTTGTAAAAGGGTGTTTTTGCATTGATGCCATATAAGAGCTGTTTTTTGTGCCCCAAAGAACCAATCATTGAAAAGTCCTTAAAGGAACCAGGGTTTTCTTAGTGTGAAGAACATCTAAAAAACAAAGAAGCTTTGGTGGAATGGAAACATTCCATGGATGTTAAAAGTTCTTGAACCATAGATACCAGAACAGTAGTTTTTGGCAGAAAATTAATTCATGTTTCACAGACAAATTTGTGATTTTAATCTCATCAGAAAAGTGAAAAAACTAAAACAAGAAAAATTGGATGACAGTGCTAAATGGAGTTCAAATCGAGCCGCCCAGCTATAATTTAATTTCTTAGCCGTATTCAGCCAGGCTAACTGACACGTCCTGGCTCAGGAAGTTTCTGAAGCGCTGCTAGGTTTGGACCTGACACTGATTTACAGCTGTGCTTTAGTGGATCTAATAAGCCGGGCAAATGCCTCCCCTCGGCCTGGCACCAGCCCACTGCCTTCACCCTAATTATTCACATATTTTGGCAGCAGATTCCTTCCCTGCTTCCCTCCCTTCCTAACTCTCTGACGCTCTGAGGATAGAGAGAGAGACACAGACACAAAGCTCTTAATCAGAGTATATCAGTTAAAATAAATGAGAGCAGAATGAAAAGAACGCTTTGCTGAAATTCCCTGGCTCAGGCCAAATGAGTTGATTCTGGGCCAGACGGGTGAGATGGGAGTTGGCTGTGGAGAGTTGAGTGTGTGTGTGTGTGTGTGTGTGTGTGTGTGTAGCATTGCCAGTGGCTTGGAGAATTATCTCACTGGATATAAGATTTAGGCACAATAAGTGGAGAACAGACAATGCAGTTTAACACATACAGACACCCACATACTCACACATATATACTGTCAAATAAACACAAACACAATACATGCACAATACATCAGCACAGCATCAGTTATCTGCCTATATTAATATTAATTTACTGTTTTTTCAATATTGCATTTACACTAGTGATCAAAAGTTTGGGGTCAGTAAGATTTTTTTTTAAAAAGAAATTAATACTTTGATTCAGCATTCAATTGGTCAAAAGTGACAGAAAAGACATGTATAATGTTACAAAAGATTTATATTCATCAAATAAAAATCGTATTGTGGTTTCCACAAAAATATTATTTTTTAACATTGACAGAATTTTAAGAAAATGTTAAGAAATGTTTCCTGAACACAAAAGTCAGCATATTAGAATGATTTCTGAATAGAAAACAATTTTAAATTGTAATACTATTCCACAATATTAGTATATTTTTAATCAAATAAATGCAACCTTGGTGAGCATAAGAAACTTCTTTCAAAAACATAAAAAAAAAAAAAAATCTTATCGACCCCCATCTATTTTTTGAATGATAGTGTATATTGGCCAATATTTTATATTTATGCAGGTATACTCAATTTCCCTATTTTTGTTTGCATTTTCGTTGCTGTCAAAATGCACTTAAACTTTATCTATAAAAATTTAAGCAAATCTGATGATCTATTTGTACTGCACTTCACACTGAACATTATGATGCCGTGATGCCTAAAATCACTTAAAACGATAGATTTTGTAGTGTTTTCTTTTTATTCATTTACATGAAATAGTACAAAAAAATAAAAAATATTAGCCACAAAATTGAAATAATTATCAATTTATTATATCAACCAAAATTTTAATATTGGTGTATCCCTAATATAAAATGTTTAATCCCATAAATTCTTGAAATTGCACAAGTTCATAAGATATAAACAAACAAACAAAACAAAAAAAGCCCCAAATTATTGTGCCCATCACTCATATTTCCCCCACCCCCCCACTTAGGACTTTTTGCCATTTTCGTTGACAGTATCACAATATGGAGTTGAAAATGTGCAATTCTAAGAACTGCTTCGAATGTTGGAGCATGTGCTACAGCTTTGACAGGCTGTAATGCTGTATGTCTCTCCTCTCCTCTCAATGATAAGATGCCTGAGTTTGTCTTCAGACCTTCTGAGCTCTGCACTGGGATGTCATCTGGACCAAAGCTCCATCAAACTCCTCTGATAAGGCCTCTGCATGGAAATCACCAAACCTCCCCCCACTCTCAAACGGCAATCACAGATTCAATCTCAAACGATATCGCTCTCTGACAAGGTGAACAATGCTGTCAGTGCATGGTACAGGAGGATGCTGTTAATTTCTTGTGATAGAGATAGAAAAAAAGAGGTATGCAAAAGAAAGTGCGTCGATGGCTTGATGTGTGGGGAGAAATATGGTATCACAAGCTTGCCTAAGGGAAGCCTGCCACAAAACTCCCTTAGTCTTACTTGACGGGCCTGAGACTGTCAGTGGAATCTTCTGATGTCACTTCCTCCCCCGACAGCATTGACATGCGTACGAGAGAGGGAGAGAGAGAGGGACTGCTCCTCGCTGCTGTATTCTTTAATGTCGGCTCTTTTATCGAGGATTCAAGCTGTCAGCTGTAATCAGAGGACTACTGGTGCGGAGCAGAGGAGATAAGACCTGCCTGTCAACAACCCATCATACACTCCACACATATGCTTGCACTCATCCCACTCATCACACCATCCCCGGAGAGAGGGAGAGAGACAGAGAAAACACAAGAGATACAGGTAGAGAAAAGACAAAGTGGAAAAATGAAATAGCAGATAAAAACCAGAAAGGGAAACGAGGGGACAGGAAATGGAGAGGCGGTCTCACGGCGGATGACAGGGAAAGGCTGCAACGTGGCAACAGTGTTTTGGCGGGTTTTCTCGCCGTCTATGTGACATCAACGAGAATTAAAATCAAATCCAAATCAAAAAAATTGTACCGGATAAACTCTAGGGCATATCTTAAATGTTTCTCGTGAATCCTGTTGAATATATGGTGTCACAACAAAACATATTGTATTACTTGAGTGATGTGTGAACTGAATGGACAGAGATTAAAAGATTGGGTGCTGCTATAATACAGTCCGATTCAAAATAATACAGATATAAAATAATACAGATATATATACAAAATAATTCAACAATACAGTCTGATACAAACAAATGACTTAATATATCTATCTACTATATATTAAAACTGCTGTATGTATGTATATATATATATATATATATATATATATATATATATATATATATATATATATATATATATACACACACACACACACATACACACTTATAATTTATATTAATTAACTTGATGTTATTAAAATAAATACAAATAGAATATGTAATAAAAACATTATTGATTTGTTTATTAATTAAACTGCCGTCATGATTGGATGACATAAAATTGTCCATATTGTTTGGATGTGTTGCATCCACTTGCATCGCATTGCAACGGAAAAGTATGTTTTAAAATGAGCAGCATGGGCAATTTTTTTAAATGCTTTCGTCATTTACTAGTCTGTTTATTTATTTTGCCCTAGGGAACACTATTTCATGAGCTAAATGTCTTAGCATGTATCATGATGAAATTGTTTAATTCTGCTTATTAGATTCAATTAGATGATTTAAGATATGGTTAAAATATAAATACACTCATCACACACTGAAGCTATAATTGATTTTGCGTATTTCACTCTAGTGAACTCATTACCAAAGCTTTAGGGCATTACTGTGGTATGCACACACAAATAAAAACACATGACTTCACTACAGCTGTAGCTGTTAGAGAATAACTAATAACTATTCGTGCAAGCAGACAGGAGTCAACTGGCATCTGGTTACCAATTACTGCATGGCGTCCTTCACCGTTTACTACTAAATAATACAGCTAATTGATAATGCTGGATAATACCTCAATGCCTTGGTGACTGATGTCTGCTATAAATTACACGTTCACTTTTGGCCTCCTATCAAATGTCTATGAAAACACAAGCTGACCTGAAATAAGGATACAAATCCAAGAATGAGACAGACAGAGAGTAAGAAGATGTTAAGATAACTTCATGAATAACACATGTGTCACTAGCCAAGCAAATACAACAGAATATATAATAACTCACAGTATTACCATATCTATACCCACACCCCTCAGTTATACTTCAATATCTTAAGAATCAATGTGATGAAAGCACAAACTACGTAAGGCTCTCAACATGAACAAGCACACGAAAATTCTCTATGTGCATCTGTCAGCTAAACACATTTCTGGAAAGAAAAAATAAAAAATAGTATATTGATCTGATTGATCTGATATTTTTATTCAATAAAATTCCAACTAAATTGATAATATAAATTGGGGTGACTATTTCCTGTGACACAATACGGCGTACACTGCAGAGGAATGGCATGCATGGGTGCCGTCCACAAAGAAGCCTCTCCTAAAGCTCAGGCACAAAAAAACTAGAGTTTGCCAGGGCCCATGCTGAAAAGATGAAGACTACTGGGACTCTATACTCCGGAGTGATGAGACCAAGATAAATGTTTTTGAACCGATGGCTTCAAAACTGTATGGCGTCGCAAAGGTGAGGAATACAATGAAAAATGCATGGTGCCTACAGTGAAACATGGTGGTGGCAGTGTCCTTATGAGGGGCTGCATGAGTGCTGCTGGTGTTGAGGAGCTGCATTTCATTGATGGCATCATGAATTCACAGATATACTGCTCTATAATGAAAAAGAAGAATCTACTATCACTCCGTGTCCTTGGTCGTTGTGCACTTTTCAAACATGACAATGATCCTAAACACACATCTAAGGCCACTGTTGGATTTCTGAAGAAGAACAGGGTGAAAGTGATTCAGTGGCTTCTGATCTGAACCCCATCGAACACCTATGGGGAATTCTGAAGTTGAGCATCACTCTCCATCCAGCATCCAGTCTCTAAAAGAGGTCATTCTTGAAGAATGGAAAAAGATAGATGGTGCAAAATGTCGACAACTTGTTCATTCCATGCCTAGAAGACTTGGTGCTGTCATTAAAAATCATGGAAGCCATACAAAGTACTAGATGTAGTAGTTTTTGTTGTGGGGTGTACTCATTTTTGCATCACCCTAATTTGAGTAAAACTGAAATTTTGTTCTCTAAGTTATATTATTAACCTTACTTTCATGTTATAAGTTAAACAGATGTTATATTAAACTTAGTCTTGTCAACATTTTGGAAATTATTTTTGTGTTCATTGAGATATTGTTTAAAATGTTACTTTTCAAAGGGGGTGTACTCATTTACACTGAGCACTGTATATGAAGATGACTTGGCTTGACTTGACATGCTGGTATATTTGTTGAGAATGGGAGAAATTGGGAAATTCAGGTCATTTCAGTTTCAGATTTAATGAATTGCTTATATAAAACAGCACTTTTCAGGAGTGCCTGAAGAAACCAGAAGTTTTGTCACTGATTATTTGTTAAGTGTAATTTAATCTATAGCAGGTTATATAGAAAAATCATGGATAACGGTGGTTTTATCATGTTCCAGACCCCTGCTGTGGTTCTTTGAGATGGTATTTGTATATGTGAAAATATTCAGTGCTGGCAAGATGGAAAAGTGTTTTAAAAGAGTTAATTGTGTGAATTAGTTTGGGGTTTGGGACAGTTGTTGCCCTGAAGCTCAGTGATTAGTATCAGTGTTTGCTTCCTGTCTCCTGCTAACTCCCTTTCTTCCATGTTGTATCCAAACTTACTTATCCGCCTACAAATGCCTCAAGCTACTACTTTGACGCAGCACTGCGACATTCACGGACAGACACACACACACACACAAAGACATACACGAATGGGCTACGCACCACATTAATGCTAAATGATCTGGCTTTAGCTGGCTTTTTTATTGAACTCCTTAAAAACCAGACCACACATTGCTCTCCCCTCTTACAAACTCCACATGCTTGCACCCCACAGCTGAGTGTTTCCACATTATCTCATTGATCCTATTTTCTTACACAGTTTGGGTTTCTTTTTAACGTGTGGGAAACCAGCAGCGAGCTCCGGTGGTTTATTTCATATATCTAATTATGTCTAATTGACCAAATTTTCTTGTCTTAGTCTCCTTCTCTCGTTTATTGTGGTCTCACACTTCTTTCATGTAGCCTCACGCCTTTTCATTTGCTCTCCAGTTTGTTTTACCAACCAGTTCAAGAAAATAGCAGATTATTTGTCAACCATGCAATCTCAAACAGAGTTTGAATCAGGATAGTGACATTTCCCATATATATATATATATATATATATATATATATATATATATATATATATATATATATATATATATATATATATATATATATATATATATATATATATATATATATATATTTATTTATTTTTTTTAAGGGGTGTGTAAACAGTGTTTATTTTGACAGCAAATTTTTATTTAGTTTTAGTCATAGTCTTTTGACTAAAATGTCATTTAGTTTTAGTCATATTTTTGTCGTCGGAAATTGTTTTAGTTTTAGTCTAGTTTTAGTCGACTAAATATCATAAGATTTTAGTCGACTAAATCAACAGTAGATTTATTTGACTAAATTCTAATTTAGTTAAATTGTAATGCATTAAGTAAGCATTTCTCTAACAATGCACAGATCCAATACACTGATATACATCTGATATTCTCCAAACTGTTTCTGTTCACTTAAGACAACCAACTGTACTTTACTCGCCATAGCAAGTTTAGTTAAAAGTTTTAGTCATTTTTGGTGTTTATGTGTTTTAGTTTTTACTTTTAAATGTCTATATAGTTTTATTATTATTATTATTATTTTTTATTTTTGTTAGTTTAATACATGAGGTTAAGCTAAAGCTTGGAAACTAGATGAAAGAAAATAAGTTTACATTTTTATGTATAGGCTACATTTTTTATTTCAGTTAACATTTATTTCAAGTAATGAAGTTTTTTTTATGGTTTTAGTTAACTATATTAAATATGAATATTGAATAATGTGTCAAATAATGTTCTTAGTTTTTCCTTCCTGTGACAGAAGATACAGTAGTTTACTATGAATTAAATAGAAATTAAATTAAATACAATTTATTGTAAGCAAAATAACAATAATGACCAGGAAAAAATAATAATTATAAACCATCCTGAACATACCGTGACTCTTATTCTGTAATGTCTGCAGTATACTACCATATAAACATTGTGTAGTAAACATTGTCAAAATTCATCAATAACAGTTCATAAGCAATCGATTGGCATAAACATGCGCTATTCATTAATTGTGAAGCAGTCTGAAGTGCTGCTGGGCCTGTAGAGAGTGCAACAGCGCCGCTTTTCCCGCGGTTAGATCAGCACGTTACACTTCAAATGTGCGCATCTTCCACACAGGACAGCAATCCTGACTGGATATCTTCCCAAATCGTCCCTCTTTATCATTTTTTTCTCGTTTTTATTCGTTGACAAAAATTAGAGTAGATTTGGATTTCGCTCCACAAGCTTCACGGAAAGAAAACTGGGACAGCAGAAAGTGGCATTCTGTTTGTTTTCTTTATTTTACAAAAACACATTGTTTTTATTGCGAGTGTAGAGTGAACACAAATAAAAACAGACCCTTTACAGTTTTCAATGATCTGACAAATGAGACAAAATCGTTTGGCATTGTGCCGATTTGTGCCATGACTTGTGGAAATCTCACTACAAGTCCACTGATGAAATATGTGTGTCCTGGAAATGGGAAGCCTCAAGTGCCGCTTCACTCGCTGTTTCCATTTAGAAAGGTGAAATAGGCTCTATTTCTCCTTCTCGCTCATCTTTCCGTGATTTTGTGGAAAAGCGTAATATGAACTTTGTGCATCCGCCATTGTCACCTAATGTTAATGAACTCTCACGCGCAAAGAAAATTGACAGCGTAGGCTACGCACAACAAAATGTTGATCAAACCAATAAGTTTGAAAACAGCCATTGCATGGGGGAGGAGACATGTAAAAAACCGGATCGTGACCCCAAAACTGAGGTAATTACTGAAATGTGACTTCTGTTTACCCATTACACAGATATGTTATATATATGCATTTTCTTTTTAGATAAATTATTTCAGGGTATACTGCTTAACAGATCATTGAAAGCAACAAAAACATGTTGTTTGACGTCAAAATTACATCCATGCCTTCTTCCTGGTCCATTCGATCCTGTATGTCACATACACCCACATGCAAACACACATCATCTCCCTCTCCCCCAATTACAAATGAGTCCATTAGTGCGTGTTCAGTGCACCCTGTGCTGCCGTCCCATAATGGCAGCTGAGATTTCCATCATGATCATAACGGTTCCCTCGGCTGCCATCAGCACAGATGGAAGGTCTCTCTTTAGAAATGAGCTATCTACCCACCAAAGGGCACATTGCAGGCTTTGTTATTTAGCCCGCTGTGCACGTAATAGTGTGAGTGTGTGCGTAATAACGTGCGTGCAGCCACATGTGCCAAGTCTGTATCGTGCTTGATGAACACTGAAAGGTAAATTGGTGATAAAATCGCTCTATATTCACGCAAATGATGGTCAGACATCCATATTTTACAGTTATCTCTTCTGGTGCTTTGCTACAGTGAATGGATGCCATTAATTTGCATAGTCAATTGTGTTTTACATTTTCTTGCTTCATTTGATTCCGAACCAAAGCAGAGTGTTGGATTCATTACTATCTTTGATTAATTTAAAAACATATCATATGGAAAATGGAAATGGCACAGAATCTGCACCGTTTACATTTACATGCACATTGATAAGCTTTTTACAATTCAGCTGCATTTAAAGGATTACAAAAATAAAATCACAAAAACTACCCCAACAAATCTCAGATTCGCCCACAAACGTTAATGTGAACAGTCTAATTAGAAGTGGTTAAAAGTAAATGTGTGAAACGAAACACAGGATTCTGGGTACTAATTACCTTGTTACAGATAAACACATGCACACGAAGCTCAGCTTTCGTCTGTCACAGTAAACGCCTTTATCTTCAAACGTTTGTTGTCATATGTCTCAGTAGGGGTCTCGGCTGTGCAGAGAGGATGTTTTCTCATGATTTACGTTCGCAAGAATATAAAGATGCGTAGAGAACAGTTTCTTCAGCTTACAGACCTTTACAAACTGCCTGAGGCTTTTAAAAGCCTGAAGCTTCAGAGGAAGGACAGATTGAAAGGAAGCAAAATGCATTTTGAAGGACCACAGCACTGAATAATTAAAAGAAATGGGACTAATATGTTTGTGTGCTTATGGGAGGAACGTTCTTAAACCACCCAACCCCACCACCACTTCCTTAAAACCAGCCGAAACATTACATAAACGATTATTAAAACATTAAAAACTATGTTTTTTAATATAAAATTATTAAAATTTGTTTGACTGACCAATGAATAAACCATTGAATATATTCTGGTAGTTTTAGGTTTGCAAAGATTATGCAAAAAACAGAAGGGTTAGTTCAACCCAAAAATCTAAATTGATAAATTTCTCACCTTGATGTTCCAAATTTGTCCAAAATTCTTCATAACGTCTAAAACAACACATCCAACACCCCATTCACTTTCATTGCATGGAAGAAAAAACTGACGCATTTTTGGTACCAGTATGCTGTCACTGGGGAGGTACTCTTTCAAAAGGTACAAAGGTGTAAAGAGTATCGCCGCAGTACCTTTTCTTTCTGAGAGTGTATCTTGTGTTACTGACATCAGTTTTAATTCCTTTTTGGTTTCCAATTGATTTTAATGTTTGTTTAGCTCTGTAATATTAAAGTGCCCCTATTATGCCTTTTTTAAGGTTCCTAATATTGTTTTGGGAGTCTCGTACAACAGGTTTATATGCATGGAAGTTCAAAAACACTTTCGTTTTCTCATAATATACATTTAATTTCACCTGAGTTTGTAAACGATTCTTTAGAAGCAGTTCAAATAATCAGTCTCTCTAAACCCCTCCTTTCCATGAGCCTGCACTGCTCTGATTGGTCAGATGGCCCAATCCTTTGTGATTTGTCTGCTGCGCGCACCGCTGCCCATTGCCATAACCGAATGACAGCTATCAATTCGCAAGACATTGTATACAATGTATGGACAGAAAAGATAGCATCGATTTTACCATATCAATTCGAGCCAGAGTCCGACAATGAAACATCTGAAATAGTCCATCAACCAGAAACTGATTCGCAATTACGACTGGAGTAAGACGTTTTGCTATGGAAAGTGTCAACTTAGTTTGCGTTACTTATAAGACGTGATAGCAGTGTCTTTGTTATACTTTATGTAGGTGCACCTGTGGGAACTGTATCAGAATGCCAAGTGAAGCTGAAAACCTCTAACATAAGATAAACATTTAGGCAGGATGTGTACACAGACTTTTTCGTCATAACTATTAACAAAGTAAAAAATGGTTATATCATTGTTTGACATTACAATGGGTGTTTAATGTTTACAGAGAGAATATTTCAACTATAGTAATCAACATTTGAAGTGGATCGAAACCTTTCATCAAAGTTGTCCTAAAACCTTCTTCTTAGGACAACTTAGTTCTTAGGACAACTTTAATGAACTTTTTTGACCACTTCAAGTGTTGACTGCTGTAGTTAGCACAGACTAGCATCTGAGTTGTATGGTCCTGTGTCTTTTATTGGTTTGTTTTATTTATTTTATGGACTTTACTTATTTATTTATGTGCTTTTCTATTGTATTGCTCTTATTTGATTTTCTAGTTTTTATTGTTTGAATAGAGGCTAGTGAAGTTAAATAGAGCATTTATTTATTTATTGTTTTCTAATTTTGTGCAGCACTTTGGAGACTGTTTGTTGTTGGTAAAATGTGCTATAGAAATAAAGTGGATTGGATTGGATTGGATTAACACCCTGTTACAAAACAGATAGAGCTCCACTCTATTATAATAATAAAAATGCAGAGGAAAAAAGTTTGTTTTACAGTTATGTAAGCGAACCGGCCCGAGCTATGTTGTAAACTCCCACGTTAGCCGAGCACAAGCGTGAATGGCTGATAATTCATTACAATCTGTAAACAAAATTCGCGCTCCATCTTTGATCATCACTCCAAGTAATAAGGCAGACAAGCTGCATTAATTGATTTTTAGGCAATACTGGACCCACATCTGAATATAACCCTCAAATGGATCTTTACAAAGTGTTCGTCATGCATGCGTCATATTATGTGAGTATTGTATACTGTTATATTGTTTACATTGATTCTGAATGAATTTGAGGCTGTGCTCCGTGGCTAATGCTACACAGTTGGAGAGATTTATAAAGAATGAAGTTTTGTTTATGAATTATACAGACTGCAAGTGTTTAATAATGAAAATAGCGACAGCTCTTGTCTCCGTAAATACAGTAAGAAACAATGGTAACTTTAACCACATTTAACAGTACATTAGCAACATGCTAACGAAACATTTAGAAAGACAGTTTACAAATATCACTAAAAATATCATGATATCATGGATCATGTCAGTTATTATTGCTCCATCTGCCATTTTTTGCTATTGTTCTTGCTTGCTTACCTAGTCTGTTTATTCACCTGTGCAGATCCAGACGTTAATACTGGCTGCCCTTGTCTAATGCCTTTCATAATGTTGGGAACATGCGCTGGCATATGCAAATATTGGGGCGTACACCCCGACTGTTACATAACAGTCGGTGTTATGTTGAGATTCGCCTGTTCACCTGTTCTTAGCTGAGACATACAGACTAGGGTGTAAGTTACACAACATAACATATAAACTGAATTTTGAACGGTCGTTAGAAAATATAAACATCAATTATTAATCAAACTTATAGGTTGAGATTCAGAGGAGCAAGCTTGAACAAATAAACGCGTTTTGTGAATCCTGTGTTAAACTCCCCGAGGTTTGAGAAGCTGTCCTCGGTAAAATGACGGAAACACAACAAAAGATTGTACTGCTGTGGTATTGTTGAAAAAAAATTAATTTCCATGGAGTCTGTGTGCACAATAAGTGGGCGGGCAATATACTAATGTTTCGTTGAGTCAGAGTCGACTCTTACTTTTGAGAGACAATAACTTTATATACGGTGCACTTTCAGATTTAAAACTTTGCAGGATGTTTTCATTCACTTAGAGCTATGTTACACACTACATGAAAGGTCATTTTCAAAAATCCATAATAGGGGCACTTTAAGCTACCTCAAAGCAGTGCTATATGTTACATTACATTTACATTAGCCTTTAAATGAAGTCTGTGTACGTTAATGTGACATTTGGTTTAAATAACCTAGAGTGAATCATTAGTTTCTAACTAAAACAAAAAACAAAACAAACTAACCATCCTCTGAGGATCATTAATCTTCATTTCTCTCCAGAGGGCCACTTAGTGTCGGTGATCTGTCCTGAGTCGGAGCTGTTTACAACCTCACTTAGAGAGACTGGACACAATCAATGGCTGTCCTGTTCTCAGAGCCCGAGGGACCATTGCTGAGGTGTTTAAATAGGGCCTGATAACAGCAGAAAGACAGTGAAGAGAATACCACAACCATTGCATCACGCTGCTGTCAAGACGTCCACACAGAAATGAGCTTCAGTCACAATGCAGGACATCAACAGGGCAGCCTCATTATTCCCAGTCAATACTGGCTGTCACAAATGGCGTAGGGTGTGGATGAACACACACATACACACACGGATGTCAGCCAAAGTCCTTATGGGCATTATATTTACATATTTGCAGCTTGACACTCTGGACCCTTAAGCCTAGACAATGGGGCTGTTTTAATAAGAGCTGAAATGTCTCCCATGAGGCCTCGGTTGCACATCCAGCTGGGGGATTCCATTTAATTTCCCTCAGGCCGCCGATGTCTTGTACACATAATTGGAGCCTCACGCACAACAGGCCGAGCTCTTTTGTCGATCATCCTCCTGGGGTTAATCAGGACACAGGCGGACACGATTTTCCTGACCTGACCTGTTTTTGCAAAGCTGAACACCCTCCAATTATTCTGCTGTAACAAGCGTGTTAGTGAGCACTTGGGACGGGAGACTAAAGATGTGTCTACACATGAGTCTCAGAGTATACGCTGGCACACTTGTCATTAGCGTTATTTTCTTAAAATCCGTAGATAGAGAAAATGCTCTGGGGAAACATTACAGCGAGGACAACACTGAAATCAAGTTTATACCGACAAACAGATATTATTTGCTATCAATCTATTCTCTGTTTTAAAATTTTATTTTTGAGTACATACCAGGGTCATTTTAGTTTTTATTTTAGTTTTGTTAATATTTTGAATTAGCTTTTATTTTTATATTTTTAGTTTTTATGTTAAAAAAATAGTTTTTGTCATTTTATTATTATTATTTTTTTTTAAATAATGCTATTTAGGTTTAATATATTTATTAGTTTTCAACTAATATTCATATTTTATTTTATTTATTTCATCTTTTTCAATTAACCAAACTGTTTTTAATAGTTTTAGTTTATAATAACCCTGGTAATTATTCTAGGAGACCATAACCAACTCAAAGCCTAATTAAAACATAAAATAAAATAAAATAAATAATGGAAAATCACAATAAATGATAAAAAATATAAATATAATAAACAAAAAATAAAAAATATGCAAATAAAGGCTTATAAAATATAACAAAATAGAATAATTATTAAAAACAGAGGCCTATAAAAAATACAAAAGCTGCAGAGAGCTCTACAAAATTAAAATGCCAATGGACAAGAGCAATGTGATTGCATGTGTTTGTATATGAGTCACTTCGAAGGATCTGTGTGTAGGTGTGAATGCCTTGACAGACATCCACCATCCATACGGCCACAGTTTAACCTTGGACTGTCAGAGAACAGCACTAAGCCTGCGGAAGACGCCAAGTCAGAGACAAAATGAAGGGTGAAGAACAAAGAGATACAGTGAAATAACAAAACACTGCATAACAATGTCTGAGACTTTCCACGTTCTACCATTCCATGTTTGAGTAAAAAAAAAGTCTGTAAGGAGATGTGGATCTGAACACAAGTTCTGGACGCATTTATTATTTAAACTAGATAACAGTCAACCTGCTCTCATTCATATTCATGAGTGCAGATAGGCATATCTCAGGCCAGGTGAGAAGTGTCACACATCTACCAGTCTCATATGGAATGGAATATTCTTGAACACTTTACAGATACAGGCTCACAAGTCACACGTAGATCCGTCACCAGACTATACAAATAGTTAGGTTGGAAATTATGTAGAATATATACATATACATACATACTAGAGGTGGGATTCGCAGGGTACCTCACGATACGATAAGATCACGATACATGGCTCACGATAATGATAGTATCGCGATTCAGTGATTCTGTGATTCGGCAATGCGTGATGCAATAGCACTGTCATATCTGACTCTCACAAGTTTCAGTTTTAGTATTTTTGGGAGAAGTAAAATTTACATATGTGGTTTCAACAACCAGATGCATTTAGACTGATGCATAGACAGTTTTGACTGGAATGAGTCCCAGACCACCTCCTGAAGTGGTTTGAACGATCAGATTTAAATCCGTCTCAAATGCGTTTCGGAAGGCATTTAGACCTGGTCTTTTCACGATCGGATAGCTATCTATAGCTATATAGAAAATGCATGAAGTGACCAGGTGCAAACAGACCCACCCAAACGCTTGCACAGATATACATGGGAGCGTTTGAAAGCAGCGGATCACTAATATATGCTTTCAAAGTGTATAAACCCGTGTATATCTAAGCACTCGGTGAAGAATGTCAAAGATGTTGTTTGTCACATCAGTGGTATAAAAGTGTGTCAAGACTATGAACTTAAACGTGGCTGGGACATCTAATTTACTCACACTGCTGTAGGCTATGCCATCCTGTTAAAAACCTCTTTTTCTTAGGCTAGTTTACTTATGTTCACGTTTCCCTCATTCATGTGTTGAGCGCCGCCTTGAAGTATAGCGACACTTTGAGCAGAGAAATCTATTTATAGCGCTTTATTTTATTAATTAAAATATCAATATTTGGCGTAGCGATACGTTTCTCGAATCGCACAGATAAGGACGACGATATATCGCCATATTGATATTTTGTCCCACCCCTAATACATACAGTATGTGTATATAATAGACAGTAGTGGTCAATTAAGATTTTCTAATGTTTTTAATGTTTTTAAACAAAGTCTCTTGTGCTCACCAAGGCTGCATTTATTTGATTAAAAATACAGAAAACAATTTTCAAATAAAATATATTCCTGTAATGGCAAAGCTGAATTTTCATTAGCATTACTCCAGTCTTCAGTCACATGATCCTTCAGAAATTATTCTAATATGCTGATTTGCTGCTCAATAAACATTTATTGTTATTATTATTATTATTATTATTATCAATGTTAAAAACAGTAAAATAAATTGTAATTGATTGACAGCCCAATTTTTAAAAATTAATATAATATAATATAATATAATATAATATAATATAATATAATATAATATAATATAATATAATATAATATAATATAATATAATATAATATAATATAATATAATATAATATAATATAATATAATATAATATAATATAATGGCCCCCCAAAAACACGTATAACCCTAAAATAATCAATCTGCCTTCTAAGGTTTGAATACCTTACTTTGATGTTGTTTGTAGATTGCAAAACGGTTCGAATAATTTTCATCTAAAGCCTTGCCACTGTATCATAATTCACAAGGGATGTTTCCCTTCAATTCAATTTCAAGGACTTGGCAACCTTGTCCAATTCACACAGGTACATTATTACCTTTTATTGGGTTGTGCAAATGAATGCTGAGGTTGAGGGCTCCCGGGAAGGTCTGATAATGGAAAGTGTAAAATATCTTATGCTTTGGGTTGAAAGTCAACATGAAACTTAAAACCAAGAAGTCACTGAACTATTTCTCCAGGTTAACCTTTCTTTTATTCCATGCAGCCTCTCTATGCTGTGCTGGAAATAATAGTGTTTGCTCAGAGAAAAAAGGCAATTCATGCCTTTTCACTGAGTGGATTGCTACACAACCCTTTTTCCTTCTCTAAGTGCCTGACTACAGGTATAAAAGTCTCTGAGACAAGGATAAAGCAAAATAGAAATGGTCTATGTGCACCACACCACCTGCGCTGTCATAGCAGGGTTACTGTCCATCCTGATCCATAAGAGGTCAGACAGGGCCAAAAAAAAAGAAGTATTTTGTTCGTAGGGACCCTGCTGCGAGGTTTTGTCCCTAATGGCAAGAGCACACAGAGTTAGTCTCGGCCCTGGAAACAAACCCCAAACACTCAACCTCCCACCACACTGAGTTCTCCTCAGGGACTAAGGAACCGTCAGGGGCTCTCTTGCGTGTGTGTGTCAGGAAACTGGAGGCATCAGCAAGGCTCATCATGGCCTAGGGGAAAAGGAAGATGCTGAATCCACACTAACAAGTTGATCGTTGTCCACATGTTAGAGACAAGCGTTAGCGCCTAGATATACACCATGACAGAATGAGGCTCTGCCTGCTGGGGGAGATGGAGGAGAGTGTGTGATTGTGTTAGCTAGTAAGGGTCGGTGGGGGTCATTACTGACTGCCTTAGGGCACTTGGATTCTTCTCTGCTTATGCTCAGCACAAACAATAGCTGCAAGTCACCATTTCCACTATAATTACACAAACAAACTGTTGAGTTGTCTATAAAGAATAATGTTTGGCGATATAATGCTAATTGCTATGTGGCATATAAAATATTTTTAGGTACGCTGTGATATAGAATATTTTTACAGATAGTAATATCAATATACAGATACAATTATCAAAATTTTACATTTATGTTTTGTTAGCTGTAAAAAAAGAATGACAGTCTAGATCAGGGGTCTCAAAGTCAAATTGTTGGGGGGCTGTTTCTGTGATTGACACCTCATAGGAGGGCCATATTATCCTTCAAGCGCAAGAAAGCACAACATTTCAGAAAATTTACTTTCCTTTGCATTATTTCTCATTTAATTCAAATTTCATTAGGCCTACTAAAATATTTTTATACCTGTACTATAAATATCTTATTTACCATACTCAATGTAAACAGCAGTGTCTCTCTCTTTGTTACAGAGTGTAATATAATTATATAATACTATTACTAATATAATACTATTCATTGAAATAGTCTGGTGCGACTTCTCACATCCAACAAGATATATGGAATAAAAAATCAGTAATTTAGGAACAAAACCAGCAACACTTGTGGTGTGGAGTGGTCAGAAATAAACAAAAAAACTGGAGCTATATATCAACTTTATTTTGCCAAAAAAATAAAAATCTGTCATTGTTACATACATTATTAGTTTTTAACATCTAGTGGAAGTTTTTTCCATTACTTTATGTTAGCTCAAATAACATTAAAATCTTGCACTGAACAAATACAATCCCTGAATACATTTGTACACTCCTCTGTTTCTTGACAGACACCTGCAGCGCTTCTGCTCACACAGCTGACACACATTTGTCCAAGATGCCGTTTGAGCATCGGTAACGTTTAATGGTTGCATCGGACGCGTTTCGGTGGTTTTAAATCGATGCTCGTGACTTAAAGTCGAGTGCTTTTACTGTAATTTAGGCAAGTGCGCTCATAATAGAAGCGATTGAGAGCGCGGCTCATGGTTGCATAGCAACGATAGACGCCACTGGAGCGAAAGCGCATTGGAAAGAAGGAGAATGCAACGCGGCCGCTTATGTGACGCGATATGTGAATGCCCCTTAGAACGGCGACTTTTTCTTTGCATATCAGACAGGTAGCAACTAGAGAATAATAATAATAATATTAATAATAATTTAGCAGGCCGGATTATGTTTTATTTTTGAGATCAGTTGCGGGCCGGGTAGAGGGGGTGGGCGGGCCGTAAATGGCCCGCGGGCCGGCAGTTTGAGACCACTGGTCTAGATAGTATAGAGACATGCTTTAGTATCATTTAGATTATTTATTATTATTTTTTTAATCAATATATTTTCCATTTTCAAATGAATTTTATTTAATGTTTTAGTAATTCTTTTTCAGTTATGTCTATATGTATCTATATGTCTCTTTACATTTAATTTTTATTTTATTTCAAGTACTTTATTAAAATAGTTTTAGGGCAAGAGAAAAAATAGTGCTAAAAAAAGACAATGCCACAGTTATTTTTGCGACTGACCTTGTTTATGCATCTGTAGGAATTTCCCTTTCACACACTAAATTTATGGGAGCAGAGTTCACAATTTACTATGGTTTGCTCAATTTACTGGTATTTGCACCATTACGTAGACCGTGTGTTCACCAAAAAGTTTTTAGCCAGAAAAAAACGCTAGTCTCTCTGCTGAAAACACCTAGCTGTGCAGCGCAGTGTTTTTTCAGGTGAGATGCTTTGATTGCTCTGATACGAAATATCTGCGGAAGTGTTACTAATATCTCAGTTCACATATAGTTTGTTTTAGCTGGTCGGTGTTGTATTTGTCCCTCCCCTCCTCCACTGTGATTGGACGGCAGGTTAAAATGTGACAGTGATGAGCACTGCGTTTTACCCAATGTTGAACATTCTTCAACTCTCGGCGACCGGCAACTCTCAGGCAAAAAACACGTTGGTGGACACACAGCCTTATTTATCACCCAATAAAAACATTTCTTAAAACCAGACGCTATTCTGCGCAGCTCTTTGTGGATTGCGCTGGTCATTATAGAAATGATCCGGCTATGTCTGTGTTCTTTAATTTGCATGTCGTCATTCGATCACGTGCAGAACTTTCTACTCCCATTGGCCCTTTTTTGGAATTGCGCTCAAGCTAATTTGTCCTGTTTAGTAAATCTGGCCCTTAATTAACTATAATAACCCTGGTATATAGTTCTGTCTACATTTGTAAAAAAATCAACAACAACAATAGTAATAATAATAATAATAATAATACAAATAAATAAATACAACACACACATAATATACTGCAATGTATATAGTAATCATACATGTATATAAAAAAGTCATGTACTGCATGTGCGTATTTTTTTAATAAATTAAAATAAATAAATATAACAATATATACATTTGCTGCAATAAATTCCGTTAGTAAATCACTAGCTGACAGTCCCTGTTCTCAAACACAAAGAGGTTCTGTTTAATTGGTGTCAATCAACCAGCAGCGCTCCGCCAGCACAATGAGTGGGCTGCAGATTTTCTCCCACAATGCACCGCTGCGGCAGACAGGAATGAGAGGGACGGCCAGGGGTGAGGGGGTGGTGTGTGACTGCATAGCCTGCTGACCTGCCCATCCATCAAGCAGCATGCATCACCCTGCTCTCTCTCCCTCTAAATCCTTCTGCTGTCTTGGCAAGTCTGAGGGGCTGTAAGGTCGTCACATAATTTTGGCGGTAGGCCCCTATAATGAGCACAGCCTGCCCACCCGCCCCCAGAATCCCGGCGATTAGCCTTCCACAGACGCGTGATCTGTCTCCCACAGCTCTGGCATTTACAACACTGACCTTGCCTGGAAATAACAAGGATCAAAATAGCCGGCAACCATAAGAAAGAAATTAAAGAAATAAACACGTCATTAGAAATAAGAGAAAGTGGGGGGTGCCGCGACGGGACTGTAGCCGAGCAGCTTTAAAGGAGACGTGTCAGCGCTGCAGCAGCGTGCCGGTCTTGCTAAGGGACGCCGGGTCTCCCGAGCATCAATCACCCTGCCAGACCGGAGCCCCCCGGTCGGCTCAGGGGAAACGCCGCTGACCCGACTGGGGAGCAAAGAGAGGGAGGGATAGAAGGAGCAAAGGAAGAAAAGCCAGTAAAAATTTAATGCACTCCGCAGAGCGGTCATGTCATACTTGGTTATGGAAAATAATCCCAGATGCTTGCAGTGGCTGAAATGGAGCTGTTACGTGCATGCCTCCTAACTCTGTCTGACAGCCGTGATGTACGACTACCATTACCGGAAAATATCACTTCAACTAACCCATGATCCGGCTCCACTCAGGGTCACATTATCCACGAGGAACAAATTACACCACTCCCCCCGTCGCTTCCTCACTCCCCTCGCCCCCAACCCCAAAGTAAATACAAATTTCCTACACGGCCCGGTACAAATGCGGGGCGATACGTTAGCTATGACAACGCTCTGCGGAGTGACGGAGATGATGAAGTACATGACAAATCACGGGCTGACAGGCCACTCTACAGCAATCAGCCTCTTTCTCGGCCTCACGAGCGCCCACTCAAGCCTGTAAACACCCCTCTGCTCGCTCCCCTCTCCGTCCTCCCTCCTTTTTTCAGATGCAGGGAGGGCAAAACACATAATCTTTTACCGCTGACAACTTGCTCGCGAAGCTTTATTACCCGCCCTGTTTCACTGTGCGGAAGTGTGGCGAGGAGATAAAAAAAAAAAAAAAAAAAAACTTTTATGTTCCAGTGCTCCGGCTGAGTGATGGAGAAACTAATGTGCCTCTCCTCCTCCTCCTCCTCCAACCGCCTCAGGGCTAACATCGTCAGAAGACGTACAGAGAAGAGGCAGATGAAGTGGAAAAAGACAGAGAAAAGGAAGCAAGGATACATACTATACATATGGGCAGTGCTGGGTAGATTACTTACAAATTGTAGTCCATTACCGAATACAAATTACATCAGGAAATCAACACATTTTAGGTAATATAATCGGACTACTTTTTACTTACTTTTAACTTAACCCATTTAGCCTATCACATTGATTTGAATAGGATAATCTTTAATCTCTTCAAAATAAAACATAAGAAAAATACACATTTTCAACACTTTAGTGAAGGTCTCAAATGAGAGACGAGCGAGTGAAATTATAGCACTTCTCTGATGCAGAGACGCTAATAAATCTGCGACTGCTTTCAAATGGTGTCCTTTGCCCTTGGCCACACACAGATGGGGGAAAATATGCAAGAAAGAATAAAGGGCCCATGAAAAGAGCGAGGGGTGTTAAAAGAGTTCAGCGATAAAGGTCCTCTTATTTTCCCTTTTAAGGCCTCATCAAGTGCATTAAAACGCAAGAGGATGTTCATTTGGAGCCAAAGGTGGGACGCTTTAAAGGTACTTAAGATTAATCTGTGTATGCTTGTGCGATTTGTCATCTCCAGCTACCTCTTAAAAGGTAATGGGCTGATAATTGATTAGTACATGTAAAGCCACTTTTCAGCAAGCTTTGTGCTCGCTATGGTTTCAGGAGTGTATTTAATGTTTTTCTTTGGCACTAAACACAGAGCTTTAGGATATTAATGCTTATGCTGTGATTATTGTGTGGTTTAAGAGCATTATTTGTAGTTAAAGAATAAAATAAAGTAAAATAAGTTAAATAAATGTTCGTAATGAGATGATACATCACATATGATATGGACTAGACATATAACAATACATCGATTATACTGTATGTCTAACGATACAATGTATCCGTGCACCACATAAAAAGACGATACCTGTAGGCTATATTTTTATATTTAAGAGGCACCTTTGTTTTCACACTCTCCACATTTTCACACATCGTCAATCTATGCATTTGCTCCAAGGTGTGCATTCTGGTTTAAACTACCTTTCAGAGCTAGTGAAAGACACTCGGGGCAGCTGATGGAGCTGTCACTGTCCGATCGGGTGATGAATCTTCAAGAAAGTTCATCATTTGCTCATGTTTAAAGCATTGCAGAAAGACACAAAAGATCAGCATGCACACATCTCAGCGCACTGAATTTGGTCTTCTTATTTTTGTGCTTCATTAGATAAAGGTCTATGGTTTTGCATAAAAGGACTTCATCTTGAGTTTACTGTTGTTTCTAAATCATGGTACTTTCTACCGGGTGTCTGTTAGATCACAACCCTGGAGAAGAGAGCACTATGAATTGTTCCTCACGCAGTAACTGAAATTTAAAACTGTTAAAAAAAATAAACTGTTGCATAGGAGCGCTGCACGCCTTGGCTTCGTGTTTCTTCAAGAGCATCATTCTGTACACGGGATGTGCATATTATCGTCGCTGTCCGATGAAAACCACGTATGTCCATTTTGCCGATTTTGAGATTTTTCGACGGATTGAATTTCCAGGTTCATTTCCGTGTACAGTATGCTTCACATATCTAAATGGCCATTGAAAAGTTGTGAAATCATGTCATCTGAATATCACGTATATCCATTTGGTGTCAAAGCTGTCAATCACGCCGCGTATCTCCCGCCCTCTGGAAGCATCTCGCCGGTCTCGTGAAGTTTCATCGAAGCTCAGCACTGGATAGCCGAATAACACTGTGAAGTTACATTGCCAAATAAACATAGCCTGGTGAGACAATGACTTTCCTTTATCGAGGTAAACGTTTCCCCCCTGACGTCAGACGTACGTCTAGGAGTGACAAAATTACGGTAGGACTGTGCAAACAAAGTATCTGTCTAGCATTACCATGTCAGTGTATTGATTCATTGTCCCTTCATAGTTTGCAAGAGACATTTAATAAATTTTTAATTAATATTAAATAAACTAAGCGTATTTAATAAACTAAGACGTAGGCTATTTAATAAACTGAGCGTATTCATCTGTCAATATGAAACGCGACTTGGCCATTCTAATTAATGATCGGAAGAACGCGTATCGACCACCGTTATTTTAAAATATGCACGTATGTCCATTTAAACTCAATTTTGGTCAAATGTGGATTATATCATTACACTGGCAAGAATATGGTTACATGTAAAGATGCCGTACCAAGTATGACAACGCTACATTCAACTGCTTTTGAAATACTGTGTTTTTTTCACTTCCTGAAAAGTAACCGTTCTGGACATACGTGAGTTTCATCGGGCAGCGACGTTATAATACTTTTGCGCAATGAAAGAATATTGATAGCCTTGTCTTGTTCTGTCCTATCTATCATATATTGTTGCTTTATTAAAAAGCTGCACTATACATTGATATACAATGAAACGTCTTTTAATTTTACAGTATTAACATATAAATATATTTACTTGTTTTTCAGTATATTTTTTAACATTGCACATTTTAACACAGAATCCTAAAATACTTTCTTGACTGTATGTATATTTTGGTTGAATTTGTGAGTTAATAAAAATGTAACTGGTTGCGTAAAATAAGCACATAATATCGATATATCAATCGATATACCCCTCAATCGAATCGTAACGTAATTGTATTGCAGAATTTTGTGAGGTATCTGCAAATATTGTATCGCTGGCTATAAAAATCGATATTGTATCGTATCGTGATAAACAGTCCAATTTATACCCCTAATGAAAACCATAGGACTAAATAATAATGATTATTGTCACTGAAAAACTTACATTCATTGATCTTGTACATCCATTATATGCCTTGCATGCTTAAACTTTGGACTTTCTGTGATATAACCAGTAATGTTTTGCATTGTGTGTCATCATTTTCCAGTACAAGTGTGTTAATGAATTTATAGCTGTACTATTTCCAGTTTTGTAACTAAAGATTTTTTTGGTTAATTTTCTTTTTGTAAAAATGTTAAGAAACAAATAAATGATAAATATTATTATTAG
>NC_090230.1:45066039-45098539 GCF_024489055.1 Chanodichthys erythropterus | reverse complement strand
TTGCATTTTCTGAAGTTTTATTTACATTTTTAAATCCAAATATTATATCATCAGTGGGACATTTAAATGATTGAATGAATGAATAAATACATAAAAAAATAAATAATTACAAAAATGTCATTATTAATAATGTATAATGTAAAATACTCTGAAAGGGGACATATCATGAAAATCATTGTTTTGAAAAACTTTGTTTTCATAAGCCTTTCTCTGCAAGCATGTGAAAGAACGAGCTTCTCTGATTTCATTCCTCTAGTGACGTAGGAAGGGGATCTTATAATATTACTGGCCCGTAATCTGCACATTTCCGCCCACGGCAACGCCATTGTGTTTTTCGCAAGTGACAACGGTGTACCAGTTCTAATGCCATGGCAAACATACAACAAAGGGAGTAAGGCCATGTTGTGCTGCTTTAGAGAAGAGGAAGAGTTGTTGTAGTAGAGTGATGTTGCCATGCCGTCATTTTACGCTGTACTGCTTCACAAATTAGGGTCAATTCAACACTGGATTTGCACAAAAGATAAACATGACGGCACATGATAGTCGACGAGTTGAATCAACTCAACAGCATCTACACAAATTTATCCATTAACCATTCAGAAATATCCAGTTGCATTCTAAAAGTTCCTGAGTCTCTCCATCAGTGTCTGACTCCGGTTTGAACAATGTAAGGCTGAACACTGTTACTGACCATTGTCATTTTGGCTGGGTGAGATTCCTTGGCTTTTTTGTTGTTGTTAAACAACCGAAGCGCAAGCTGTTAAAGCTCCACTCTTATTTGGAGAGCAGGCCGGGAGCAACAGCTCATTTGCATTTAAAGGGACACACATAAAAAAAAAAAGCACACCCAAATAGGGGCAAATTTGACAAGGTATAAAAACGAAAATAAAAATAAAATGTAATATTTATACTGCTAGTGTAACCAAACACTCTACTCATTTGCCATTGGATGGACTAAATGGAAGTCCCGCCATTAGACGATAGCATAACAGTATTTAGAAATCAACCTACTGTACAAAACCAAAGGACATTCACACGGAGTGACCAAAGCGACCATTTTCAATAAAGATTTGGTGAATACTGGCTTAGAAATGTAACAGCAACCAGAGGCAATGCAACAAACGGTTTATGTAAATTAGTAGCGATACAACACAACAGCAACCAATGGGAGAGCAGACTGTGTTTCAGTGATCTGCCACCTGAAACACAGAAACGGCTACTAGAAACAAGAAACGAGTTTTAACAGGGCATTGCAGTTGTCTTTGCATATTATGTTGGGATAAAAAACAGTATTATAACAAAAACATTTCATCATTAAGAATTCCTAAATTTAATTAAAAAAAACAAAACACACCCATAAATATAAGATACAGAGAGTTCAATACAGTGCTGGTGTTGTAAGCTTTGTAATAATATAAAATAATCAGGTATGGTCTTACCTTGTCTTCTTGGTCACTCTCACTGTCACACTGTAAGACAAAAATAAAGGCGGCATTAGAACAGTGCAGAATCTAGACGTGACAGAGCTGAAACTTTTTTTTTCTTTCATTTAAATATAAAACCATTATGAAGTGGAAATCTGATTTTGGCAGTCTCGCACTGCACAGCTCATCAGCAGAGTAATAAAAGTCTAAGCAGGAAAAGGCTGTTCTTATCTCACTCAGTGGCCAAGCCTCATTACATCTGCCTATTACCACCAGCAGGGCTTTTTCTCCCAGACACCAACTAGAGTACGAGTCCAACTATCTTCATGTCTCATAGGCCACAGACACACTGCAGCTAAATACAGCTGTCACAACACTGTTGAGTGCTTAAGCTTGTTCTGTACACAGCCTTTGATTGTTTACCAAATTCACCTTTCTGAAATTCAACAAACTGATTACTTGGTCAAAAATAGCTAATATTAAAAGGATTTAATTGTTGGCATTGATGTTTAGGGTTGGGTACTGTACACTTCCTATTTCAATTAGATTCTGAATCATTTGGGTATATTTCTAACATTTTCTGCTTATGCTGTAAATTATTCAAGGGCATTGTTTCAGATTGATTGAACTTTTTTTTAACTATTTATTAAAAGAACGGTTTCACAGTTTTTGTTCGTGAATCAGACTACACTGATCGCACTGAGCTGCTGAATTCGGAGCCCTATACTTGCATACAGCCTTAGAAAGTTGAGGTAAGATAGTAAGAGTTGTAGTAGTATGCTAGTATGCTGTTCCGAACTCAGCATATGATTCTGATTCACTAAAAAGTACCAGTTCATATGAGTTGTTAATTTTTGGAAATGGGCTACACTGATCATGTTGTTGTATGTTTTCGATTCACTAAAAAGAACCGATTCATTAGAGTCAATCATTTTCGGAATCAGACGTCACTAGTTGCGCTGTATGTTTTTGATTCACTAAAAAAAACAGTTCATCATAAGAGTCATTCGTTTTCCAAATCAGGCTACACTGGTCACACTATGTTTTTGATTCACTAAAAAGAGCCACAGTTGTCACTCCAAAAACTTTGCAGTGCATACATGGCCATAAAAAACGACTACAGTGCTGAAAATAATATTTTTCCAGTGTGTATTTAAGAATTTAATATTTTAAACATTACTCTGAAAGAAAAGAGAGAAAAAATGAAACAACAAAAACAAATGCAAGACAAAATAACAGAGTGCAGTGGGGTCTCTATGCAAAATAAAGCAAAGAAAGTTAATAAACAGAATGATATTAAAATGCTGAATTTAAGCCTTTCTGTCCTATTTCAATTTCAAGGTCCACTTAATTCTTTATCTGCTAATTAGCTAACAGCACACAGATGACTTGGCTGGGAGAGATACGTTCAGGGTTTGAGCCTGGATTCCCTAATGAAGGCCTGCTAGGGGCGGGGCTTAAGGTCTTCAGGGCCAATTACACCCAGCAGAGCATAAACCTTGTGGCAGCCCTGAATGATTGACAGTTCTGGGAGTCGTATTCCTACAAGGACTGAGAGCTAGGGATAGAAAGCGAGAGGAAGGGACAGAGTGAGAGAGGGGAGGATATTTTCTGGCACAAGTCTCTCCTGTCTGACCTGATACAGGGCCTGCTGAGCAGCATCCAATTTACAGCCCCAGTCCAAAGGGATTCGAGACATACGGGGCTCATGTATTATACATAACCAATAAACACACACACAGATGTTAATAACCTATTGCTCCAGTGTGTGCCAGTATGATAATACAGTAAAAATGCTATGAAACACAATCAGTACAATATTTTTGATGCTTTTGAAATATAACCCACACTTCCTGCCCTTCTATGTACTTGGCCACAATGGTCAATTTAACATATGAAGCCTTTTTAAAGGCCTGGGGCTCCCCTTCATTTGGCACAGGCAAAGTTCCTGAAGAGTTAAAATAATGAGCAAAATTTATTTTTTCCAGTGTGTTGTGATCCATAAAAAACACCGCCGGCATCTCCATCGGCGTGTCAGTGCTCCCCGTGCCCAGCCTCCCGCTTTGATTGCCGAGATATGAGAGGAACGAAATGACTCGCCCTTGCTTGTGAAGCAAATGGAACGCGCTAATAGAACTCATCGCATTACCCAATGCAAAAGTGCCATAGCTCATTACGTCAGGATAAAAGGATATCATTGTAGACGGTGAGCAGAATTGACTTTCTGCGCCGCGACTTGATGATTTAATCAACTGCTCTCTTTCGCTTCTCATCCGCGTGCCTGTCGCTAACACAGGTGCCGTTAAACGACACTCTCTCGCAAGCCAGCAAGTTGAGAAAGGGAAGAAATTGCTGTCATTATTCTTTCTCCCTCTCTTGCTCCTTCTTTCCAAGAATAGAGGTATGCAAATTTCCGTACTGGTGCTGAGAGAAGAGATTGAGAAAAGGGGGATGGGGTGGGCCCAGATGGAAATAGTGGGAAAGTAAAAGTAACGGAGAAAGTAAGATGAGATCTGACAGGAAAGGGCAGGCAGCTCGTTTGTCCTTTACAGCGAGAAGCTGAACATTTCACAAATAAAAAAAATAATAAAAAAAATAAACAAAACAAATAAGGTAAGATCTGTTGCATGTCGTGATTTAAAGTATATTGCTTAGTTGTGGTGCTCATGTGCAGGTTTAAGTCCAGTGTCATTTTCTTATTCCTTGCTTTTCTCTCATCATTTCCTACCCGATTTCATCTAATAAAAATGGAAAAATATACCGTTGAATGAAGACATTGTAATTTAAAATTATCTTGCATTATAATAGTAATAGCAAGCAAGCAACTTTATTATGTAGCACATTTTCAACAGCAGACGTTGCCCCAAAGTGCTTTACAACAATGACATTAAAACCAACATTTAATATTAGATACAGCATACAGTAGCAGACACAACTTATTCAAAAGCTAAAGAAAATAAAATAAATTTTTAAATAAGTCTTAAAAGTGGCAATTGATGGATTTAAAATTACAGCAAGGGACCATTGATCTGAAGACCTGAGAACTCTAGAAGGAGAGTAAGAATATAGTAGTAATATATTATAATATAATGTAATAGCATATTCATTTTATATTATAATTGCTTCAGTCAACAATATACATTTGTGCTCAAAATTATTCATACCCTTGGTAAATATGACCAAATAAGGTCATAAAGCTGAATTTTTGTTTCATTTGACCATAGAACCTGTCCTGTTTGAAGTTCTAGCAGTGTCAGTTACTTTTCAAACTTACTATAATCAGATGAAACAAAAATTAGCTTTTTGGCAGCAAACACAACCTTCTTTGGTCATATTTACCAAGGGTATGAATAATTTGAGCACAACTGTGTATTATAACAAAGCTATATTTATTATTGACTACTGAAGCAGCAAACATCCATTTGAACATATTGAAGTTAAGAAAACAACAGTAAAGGATGCTGACAAGAGTAAATATGAAGAGATTGGCATAATGATGGTCAGTCCAACATATTTAATTCCTCTAAAATACTTGGTATTACAGTCATATTGGATGGATTAACTTGGGAATCCATCTCAGCATTTTCTTGCTTTTTTTCTAGTGTGGTGTTAATTTCAAAGCCAAACACTTCGCCAATTGATCTTGGCTGCAGATCAATATAGCATGTTAAGCTTATTAAAACAGCCAATGGCCTCAGTGGAACAGCAGAGCCATCTGCTTTAGTTAGACACACACTCCTCAGATACAGTGAAGGAGGAAGAGCTGATTAGGCCTCCGAATTAGGCCAATAGTGTAACAGATCCTGTCTACCCCTGCTGTGTTCATGCAGTCTATACTGCAGCACGGGAGCTAAACATCCTGAAAAGCTTCGTGAAATAAAAAAAAAGATTTGACATATTTTAGAATAATAGTGAAGCAGGAAAAGTATGAAATCACGGTTCATTATGCACTTGTACTTGTCCTAACATTCACTCATTATTTCCTTTCCCAAATATCAATTGGAAGGCAGTGGCATTTTGAAAGTGTCTTTAATGTTTTGTGGTTTGCTCCTTGGCTATATAACAAGGGACATGCTCTTTGATATGTCACCAACTTCTTGTTACAACAAGAAATGTCAACGCTGTACTCTTTAAACAATTTCATGGTTTCTTGAAAGTCTGGACTAGAATCAAAGTCCCTGATTGGCTGGTTTCCCACTAAAATTTAAATAAAGCTTTTTTTAACACAAGCACATCCACACACAATGACGCATATCCACAACGACAAAAACAGAGCATTAACATGAAAACATCTTCAAGCGTTTCATTTAATTCCTATTTGAAGTCAAATCCCAAAGGCCTCGTAAGTGCTTTACAATAAAGGAGCGAAAGCAATCGTATTCTGAGCTCATTTAACCACGTTTTTGCCATTGTCCGAAGCTCAACCAGACTTCTTGAAACGAAAACCTCAGCGCCCACATCAAACTGCATGACACACTCTGGTGAAGGGCCAACACAATGAAAAATGTGTGGTTTAAATTCAGCACTGCTACGAGCCAAACACAGCAAACACTCCGAAAATATGCTTCAAAACTATGTTTAAAAACAGCACATAAAGAGTTCTGTTCTTATTTAGCAGTCATTGATGTAAAACCGCAGTCAAATGTCAAGTCAGGACGCAAAGTGTTCGACGTTCCATTTCATGGTCTATTTGCCATTGTGTTGTAATTGGCACTGTCAACGAACGCTGAAATTAATTGAGACTGATCTGAGCTTGATTACAGAGGCAGTGGGGGTCCGGAAGGTTGACGATAGGTTGGTACGCTCTCTCTCCCTCCATCCCTCCTCCTCTTTCCTCAGCTATTTTCACTCTGCCTGTCGCTCTCTCCCTCTGCCTGCGGGCTGTGGTGGGTGGTGGAGGGGGACAGCTTGAAGAATGGCAACCATTGCCAGGGTCAGCTCTGACAGTGCCAATTTGATGCGCTGCCACGGAGAGCTATGTGCCCCACCTCCCTCCTCCCCCTCATTCTCTCTCTCCCTGTCCTCCTACCTCCCACAGAAAAAGCTGCGCGTCCTGATGGTTTTCTGATGCAAACCATGGCGCGGCAAAATGGTTTTCCCCTCCTGCTGCCTGCTTCTCCATCTGCCACTGGGGCCGCGCCGCCGCCGGCCGCCTGCCTGTCACAGCGTGCAGTGAAATTAGCCAGGGAGGAGGCGCTCGCTAGCGCTAATTACGTTTTAATCATTGGAAATGTGTTGGCAAATCAAGGCCTGGAGCTCCCACTCTCTGCTCTGCAGTAGGAGAGTGTGTGTGTGTGTGTGTGTGTGTGTGATGAGATGGATAGAAGAGGAAGGATGAAGAGAGAGAGGAAGCAAAAACAGGCGCAGCCAGCACTGAGCTAAGAGTCAGACACTCTGAGGAGAAAATGGCGGCATGCCTTGTATTGTCTGCTGAGAGTGAGGCTTTGAGTATTGGGCCACAGAGAGACCAGAAATTTTACTGGAAGCTTTGTGCTGTGAGACTGAAACCACCGCTTCTCCAAGTCTACAGTACAGAATGAGTTATGCCACACTGAGCCGGCTACTGACGATCCATGAGTACCAAGGTGACATTGTAACAGGTAGTGACGAGTCAAGCGTAGCTCTCGAGATATTGGGCAGATTCTTTAAAAACTGAATACTAATCTTATTCATATATTTTAATGTATTCATGATATTATCACATTTTTGAGGTTAAACCAATAATAAGAAGGAAAGGATCTTCTTCTCCAGTAGTACTCTTATGACAAACTTGCATTTAATATGAGTTCACATACTTATTTGAATGTGAAATTATAAGCTCACGGCAAATAGGCAGGAATGCTGGGCCACAGGAGTTTGGACACTATATTTTATCATGTGACGATCAATTTAACGTACTGTTTCTTAAAGAACTTAGTGCATTGTCTATCAATAAATACAGGGTCTCATCAAGCTTATAAAATTTATTTCCTTGAAATAAATGAAACTGCAAATATGTTGAAAAAATATAGACATTATTTATTATTTTATTTTATGTATTTATATATATTTTTTGTAATAGTGAGTGATATCATCCAAAAGAACAAGCTAAAAGCTGAAATTTAAAAAAAAAAAACTTGTATGAGTGCATTGTGTATCGATAAATCCAGGGTCACAACCGGCTTTAATAAAATGCATGTGCTTAGTTAAAAAAATTAAACTGCAAATATGTTGAAAAAATATAAACACTATTTATTATTTTATTTTATTTATTTATATATTATATATTATTTTTTCAGAGTGCTATCCAAAAAGAATGAGCTAAAAAATAATTTTTGAATTTTTAAAATATATTTCTTGAACTTGTATGAGTGCATTGTGTATCAATAAATACAGGGTCACATCAAGCTTTTACAAAATGTATTCCCTTAGTTAAGGCTTTTTTGGGCCACACTTTATGAAAGTTTAGGAAACCCTGATTACACTGACTGCAAGCAGACATCAAAGATAAATCAAACCTCCAAAAAAAAAAAAAAAAAAAAAAGACAGACGACAACCATTAAAACATTAATCTAGCTAACAAAACATTGGAGATGCCAATGCTGCACTACACTATTTATGTATTTAATGCTTATGTAATTTTAAGCTCAAATGTCCAACTAAAGCTAAACCTAACAGTGCATAAATGGCAGACTTGGGTGGGTGACATAAATTACATGACTGCTAATCATCTACTCCATGACCCTGTCTCTGTGTTCTCCACAAACCTTTAACATTAAACTCCAGTGAAATCTAACCTCACTTACCAGAAAAAACACAGCAGCACTGCTGTCAGCCGCAGAAGCGAGGAGAAGGAAATGTATCTCGACACCTTTGACGGGGTTAGGCCATTAAAAGCGCCAGGATCCAGACCTGATGACATTCAGGGACTAATTCACACACCATCTGTGTGACGTCCAGCTGTCATCCTAAAGTACGGCAGGATGAAGGAACGGAGGAACAAATGAGGAAGGCCTAGATACAGGGAAAACATCTCCTTCACCAGTGGATTGTGGTCTGTCCTACGGCAGTTCTCTCTCATGGCTGTCAGGAAGCAGTCATCTGCTGCCTGGCCTAATAACCTCCAGCCTGATCGTACCGTCCCACCCTCTCCCTCAAGCACCTTGCCAACATCTGCAGGCAATTTTCTCCTCGATACAACACTTTCTCCAGACCATGAGCAGTGAATATGAGCTAAAGGACTGAAGAGAGCACAAATACTGAAGCTTTGTTCAAAACCTAGTGAGCTGCCAACATAAAGCAACACTTCAATAATATGTGCGCTCCTAACAAAAAGCAGCATCTCATGCAAACATCAAAATCTATTAAAATCAACTGCGACTTGTTATCTTTGTGATGCAGAACTGCTGCCTATGTAGTGTGCTCCAATTTGGTAACTTATGAGGTTCCATGACCGTTTGGATGGCGTCTTAGAAAACTGCAGTAGTTTTAAAATACCACCTGTGTGGAGAACATCCAATGACTCAGTGATGGGGAAAACTGGTGTATAAGAAAGAGAGTAGATAAGAAGCTGAATCTCAAGTATTGAGAGCCATTCTTAGACGTATATCAGCCACACACACGCTCTGTGTGATGCCGTGCCAGGAAACAGAAAAGGGTTAGCGGTTACAAGATGTGTGCGTGTTCTGCCTGTATGCATGTATGTAAATGTGTCTACGTATCTGGAGGGTATGTCTACCTTTAAAATAACTTGTCAGCTAAGCTGCTCGGGCTGACAGATGTGAGATGGCGCCCCGAGGTGGAGCTTGGCACAGACAGATGGTGCCACAGGCCAATGCGCTTAGCTGATCAACCAAGGGTGGCATTGTCACCCAGCCTGCCAGCCACAAGTGAGTATAAACGCAATGTGTGTGTTTGTGAAAGGAAAAAAGAGTGGGAAGATGAAATCATATGTACAAATCAGTAAAATGTAATTTATTCCTGTGATAGAAAAGCTCAATTGTCAGCATCATTACTCCAGTCTTCAGTGTCACATGATCCTTCAGAAATCATTCTAATATGCTGATTTGCTGCTCAAGAAACATTTCTTCTTATCAATGTGGAAAACAGCTGTACTGCTCAATATTTTTGTGGAAACCATGATACTTTTTTTTTTTCAGAATTGCAATAGAAAGTTAAAAAGAACAGCATTTAATTGAAATCGAAATCTTTATAACATTATAAAAGTCACTACTGTCACTTTGGATAAATTTATTGCATCCTAGCTGAATACAAGTTTTAATTTCTTTCCCAATAAATAAATAAAAATAAAACTTTCTTACCCCAAACTTGTGTGTTTATATATATACTGTCATTCAAAAGTTTGGGATCGGTAGGTAAGGCAATGGCAAGGCAATTTTATTTGTATAGCACATTTCATACACAATGGTAATTCAAAGTGCTTTACATAAAGAAGAATAATAAAAATAGAACATAAGGAATAGAAATAACAGTAAAAACAGAATTTTGCTATCTGGATGGATGAGCTAGGAAGTCTCAGAGAGTTTAGTTAGGTAAGATTTTTTAATGTTTTTAATGTCTCTTTGTGAAATGTTATTGCAATCTAAAATAACTGTTGTCTACTTGAACATAATTTTAAAAAAGTAATCTACATCTGTGTCAGTAAAGCTGAATTTTCAGCATCATTACTCCAGTTTTGTCACATGATTCTTCAGAAAACATTCCAATCTGCTGATTTGCTGCTGAAGAAACATTTCTGATTATTATCAATGTTGAAAACAGTTGTGTACATTTTTTTTTCAGGATTCTTTGGTGAATACAAAGTTCAAAAAGAACAGCATTTATTTAAAATAGAATATTTTGTACCATTATAAATGTATTTACTGTCACTTTTGATCAATTTAATCAAAAATTATTACTGACCCCAAACTTTTGAATGGTACTGTATAAAGCTTTTTATTTCAGATAAATGCTGAAAACTTTCTATTCATCAAAGAATCCTGAATGTACACAACTGTTTTCAACATTGATAATAATAATAATAAAGTTTTTTGCATCAGATTCAGCTTTGCCAACAGGAATAAATTAACATTTTATAATATATTCACCTAGTTATTTTAAAGCTGCAGTCTGCAACTTTTTTTGTGTTAAAATGTACAAAAATTATATAATGAGAATATAGAACATGAATCCATTTTCCAAACCGTGTTTTTTTCTTATCCTGAATCATTATGGTACACTTATAATAAGTGTTTATATTCAGACTATTTCAGACCGGACTGGTAGGACTCGCCACAGAGTATCACAGTAACTGCGTGACTCGCCATAGACATACACGTAGAAAAATAGCTCTGGCTAGAATGTTCCTCCGCAAGACGCGTGCAGTTCTGTTTAGGGCGGCTATATTCCGCGTTCATTTACACTGAACCAGAATAGTATCAGAGTCGCTGTTTAAACTCTCGACGATGCTGAATGACTTCTTTAGTTAGCAAACAAATTGCTCGAGTGGGTGTAAATACTGATCACTTTCATGTTTTTTTGCACAACCTGCAAAAATCGCTCGATGTTGCTTCTGCAAACCGCAGATCAATGCTACAAACTAAACCTGCGTCTCAATCAGCTCCCTAGTTCGTGAATCAGTATATCATGAAAGTGAATGTGGCTGATTCCCTGATCAGTGCCCTGACTACTGAACTAGGGAGCTGATTGAGACACATGATGGTAAACCTGTCTGGAGTTTTCGCATTGCTCTGCAAAGTACGTCACCCGGATCGCTGATCTGATTGGTTGAAGGACTATCCAATTGCGTTACTAATGCTCGTTGATCACGCCTCTTGTGCAGTAGGAAATACATAGCAAACTCCCCAGACCAATGTTCAATTTCAAATTGAGCTTGATCTGGTGAACCACAATGACAAATTTAAGACAAATTCAATGTACTGCAAATTGCTCATGAATCTGTTTTAATCTGTTTTAATGTTTGTCCACTGTAAAGAAAGATACAACTAATGTTTAGTCAGCTAAGCAATCAACACCCAGGTAGACAACAGCACAATAATGAAGAAACTGTGCTTCTGTCCCTCACCGCTGTTTATGTCAAATTAAATATGGCGTCCTTTCTGACTAAGGTCTATTTCAAGATTCAAGACACTCTTCTTCACTCCTAATAAACAAACAAACAAGCAAGCAGAGTCAGTGTGTAGTTCACTCCCACAGGCATTCAGTGCTGAAGAAGGTTAGGCAGCAAACAGTTGCTAGCTTAATCAAAGATTAATAGAAAGATTTTCAGACAATTAAATACATCAGATTGCATTGTTTGTACCATTATGGCTCCTCCCTGGGGAACAGTCCACTTTGTTTGCATTTTAATTACTGCATGCACAGCTGACATTTGCTCTGATGCCAGCTGCCATCTTTGTTATGCTTCTCCTCGTACCCTCTGGAAAATAGAGCAGCGAGGCGGAAAAAGTGTGGATGAACGTATGCGATTATGATATAACTGAATATCCCGACAGCACAAAGACATATATATGGCAACTGGACAATGCAGAAGCACAGAGGTCAAACACTAACTATTTATCTTTTTACTGAGTAAGTCATACTGACGGATCAGTTTGATTCGTGCCCATACATAAATCTATAACTTTCCTTCATTTACTCTTCATCATGCTCTCTAATTTTCTATCAAACTGTAGTATCTCTCTTTTTCTCCATTTCTACACTTTCTCTCTTTCTCCAGCAGGAACGGATGTGTGGCTCTAATCACTTTGCTCCCCACACCTGACGGCACACTATTAACTCTAGGTCTCTCTGGTGACCCGGCGGGTCGTTGCCCATCACATCAAGTTTTTATTAGGGAATTTTCCTCATCATTAGCTCTGGCCCAGACGCCCACCATTAATATTCATTCTGCAGCACACTTCCATCATCCTTGGTCTTACTACAATCCATCTGAAATGCTGCTGCACACTCACCACCTATCATTAACAGAGCTCCATTCCACCATTCATAGTTGTTTGGGAAGACACGCACACACATATACCATGACTGGTTACATACATACATACATTATATCAATCTACAGTATCTATTAGGGGTGTGATGAGATCTTGTGAAACGAGATCTCGCGAGATTAAAATTTCACAAGACTTCTCATCAAGGTGAAAAGCTGTCTCATGATATTGCCATGACGGAGTGTGAGAGTGAAATTAGGATAGAATACGCTACATTTACATTATGCCTCCACTGCCATTTTGCTTTTTATAGAAATAAAAACCATTTAATTCAATTGGATAATGGTCGCTTCAATTCCATCCAGCTCATAAAACACAAGCTCATCGTACGTAATGCAGCAGGAATCAGAGTTCAGTGATCACGTGACGAGAGTAAGTGACGAGATGACTGACAAGACCATAGCGGAGGTTTCATTGCATTTTACAATTATTTTGTAAAATGCATGCTCAGAACCGCCACTCCCTATTCACAGAGTATGTGTGATCGCAAAAGTGAAAATAAAAGTAAAGCCCGAGCACGCAATCACACGCAATTTCAATACCCAACATTGTGATAGCGACTCCCAGATTCATGTAAATATCTTCCAATATGAAAGCTATCAAACTTATTGTTTGCACTTAATAAAATCTATCTATCTATCTATCTATCTATCTATCTATCTATCTATCTATCTATCTATCTATCTATCTATCTATCTATCTATCTATCTATCTATCTATCTATCTATCTATCTATCTATCTATCTATCTATCTATCTATCTATCTATCTATCTATCTATCTATATGTATATTCTCTGACAAGCAATTTATTTTATGCTTTGCACATTTTAATATTATGTATATGCACATTTGTATATTTACTTACAAATTCCAGAGTGTTGAGTGATTTACATATTTTAGGAATCACTTTAGCCAAATCATTTACAAGTACCGGATTAGAATCTGAATCGAAATTAATTATTTATAAAGGCGATTACTTGCAGTAACTGTTGAACAAAAGCATTAACTACAGGCCAGACCAATGAGCCCCTCAGCTGGAAGAGACACACCCACCCACGCACACGGACAGAGTTGATAAGACAGTCTCACGCAGCGCCAGTGTGAACTCTCACTTTGATAACACTCCTGTTCCAGGGGATGCTTGTCGAAACACACAGACATACACAGACAGTGGTGGTGAACAGAGGCCTCTGCTAGCCACAGGCACCTCCAGCAATTAACTGACAATTCCCTGACAAGCTGACATAAACCCCATGAAGCCTGGATTATTGTGGCTGTACTGTATGCGTGTGCACTATAAAAGGATTCCCCAATGCAATATTTTAAATAAAAAATGATTAAAAATGACAAAATATCACACCTTTTTTTTTTTAAATAACATATTAATTATTCTGTGGAAAGGGTATAATATTAGATTTATGTCAAGCTTTTAAATTTGAAAATAAATCTCAATTTAAATATGTACAAACAAAACAATTTGGGCTGCCAATAAATAGCACAGATGTGCTGGAAGGAGCAAAACGCTAATATTTGTATTTTCCAAGTGCCGAACAGCTTTAGTTCTAGTGCCATTATCATTAGTTATGGATTAATTTTCCCAGACATGCTTGATCCAATTGTTCTCATACAATCAACATAAACAGTTCTCAACACACAAACAAGCCTAGATGAATAAACACCAACAGAAATGTCTCGCTCGCAACTTGGCGGCCCTGCCGAGCTGCCAAAGATCTGCTTTGTAAACAACAAAAATATTTAATTTGAGAGAGTGATGCTGAGCAAAATGAAATTAAAAGGAACTCATGCTAACTGTTAAATTACTCGCAGCGTGCTAAATTACATTTGCTTTTCCATCGGAGAGATCAAACGGGAAAACTCCAGCACTCCAGCGCTAATTATTTACAGTCTTCACCTCCCTCCCATCCCAGGAGGCTTAATAAACACACTATTTCCCTCTCTCACACGTTTTTGCGCACACTTGTTTATTTCCGTTTTTTTTTTTTTTTTTCTTTATAATTATATTCCCCCATCTCTTTTCCCGCAACCCCATAAACTCTGGTGGCAAGAGCCGAGACTGAGATTCGGATTGTAATCCTAGTGTACACTGGGGCTTCTTAAAAAAGCAGACCATCTAAAGCAGGATGGGCCCTGTGGGAGTGTTGCCGTGGCAGCATCACCATGGGAGCAAAGGGTGAGTGACACGAATGGCTGTCACTGGGATTAATTAGCATGCTAAGTGGCAGAGGGGAGCACTAGGCAGCGGGTGTGAAGCAGAGCCATCTCACATGCATGCACACCCGAGAAGTGTGGATTTTCACCAAAGGTGGCGGCAGTGCAGATTGCAATCGCACCCCTGAAAAGTGATCTCACACATATACTCCCCTCTGAAAAACAAAATAAAAACAGAAAAGGTGTCTGCCTGATGTGCAGATAAGAGGGTAAACAAAAATATTTCTAAAAAGAGGCAGCCAAAAAGACATCAATGTGTATTTTCTTTTTTTCACCCTTCTCCTCTATCGTTTCTATTTTATTTCAAGGGCAAAACTTTGAGCAACAAGCTCAAGATTTAGCAGAAAAAGGGAAGGAAAATTTGCTCTTTTTTTTTTACATATTTCTATGGATGCAGCCATATTAAAATTCTGGTTGACAACAATAAGCTGTTATCAACTGTTATCAAATTATTAGTATTTTTAAAAAGGGATAGTTCCCTTTAGTCTTAGACAAAAATGTATTCTGTCATCATTTACCCTCTAAAACTGTATGACTTTCTTTTTTTAATGTTTTTTTGTGATCATATGCTTTGTTATATCTGCTCTCTCTGCGTCATCTCATGAGCTTTTAGTATGTTTTACGCATGCACAGTAAGGGGATTTAAGAGTTTTCAGATGTTGCAGTGTGAATGAGCAACTTTTGAAAACACTTGAAAACGCTAGTGTGGATGGGAAGCGTTTGTAAATGTCTCCGGATTATAGTATTCTAAAAATGGCTTTGGATTCTATAAACGCCATATGAGTCTGACCCCTCTGATCATAATCTCTACAATTAGAAGAGGGGTTTTGCCCCCCTGCTTGGCCCTGTGCCGTCATGTGACCTCAAAACAGCAGCTGAAAGGCCCGGCCTATTGCACTTCAAAAAGGAGCGAGCTTCCGCCTGGCACCAGCGCTGAGCAGATAAGCCTAATTAAGAGATGGAGAGATGAGAGCGGTACAGTGAAGCCCCTGCCAACATCAGTCTCTCTGCTCAGCCCATTAAAACTACAGAGCAGGACGAGGGAAACAAACACAATCAAAGCCCTGTGTCGTTTCCTGTCTAGAAATTGGCCATAGGCATTATCTCAAGCTAGCGCCGCACGCTTGCACTGGAACATGATCCAAAAGCTACAAAAGCAAACTTTCGCCACATGCAACACCTGTTTGCGATTAGTGTGTTCGACAATGCTCCCCTCCCTTTGGACTAGTTTGTTTGGCTTTAAAGTTCTAACTAAAGATGTAAGCATCATGCTAATAATCCCAAAGTGAATCAAAGATTTGCTGGTGGATGTTGGCCAGTCAGCCTTTGTTGAGTAAAACCGCAGTAAAGATGAAATGCTCATATTTCTAGACTAACCCCAGGGCTCTTGTTATCATATCGATCTGCCCAACAGGAAGTGGCCTTCAGTCTCTGGGTTTCTACAGTGCTAGTAGCTTAACATGGTGAACTGACAGAGCAGCAAACACTAAAACCGAATCCTGCTTCTTTTTGGTGCACAAGCCAAGCAAAATCTTGTCTGTCAACGCCTCATTTATTAGTCGAAATCTTCTTGAGCTAAGGGCCGCTTTGCTTTGCGAAGGAATTTGCGTGTCATGGCCTTCATGGTCAGCAGTTAGAGCCGTTAGTGAAGAAGTTACAGTTATGGCTCTTCAGAGAAACAGTAGCCCTGTCTGTTGGAGAGGGTCATAGGATCGTGTTACTACTCCTCATGTGGTTTAGCTGTGTTATTCCAGGCCACCGGGTAAAGCCGTGCGTGAATGTGTGCACGTGTGTGCGTGCTTGCTCCTTTCCATTAAAGCTTGACCTCTATTTCCATCCTGCAAATTCAGCACATGGTCCCCTGTAACTCTTTATGACAAGCCTGATCTGGCTTTTCTCTCAGAGAGAGAGGGAGAAAATAGAAAATGAGACAAGGAGGGGCAAAAAAAACCTGAAGTGTTTTGTCAGCCATAATTACTCTTCAATTATGTGGACCAAACATGGAATTAGGGGGCACTTTGTTGTCGGCGCAGACGCTCTTTGATCAGGCCCTGGCGGAATGTGTTTCGCATTAGGGGCCCGGTGCTGTGATGTATGTGTCCTGTCAGGTCCAGGATAACAGTAACAGGACCAGGGCAGGGTCACTCCCACCTGCTGAGGATCAGGTCAGAGGGGGTGTGAGTGAGCTACAGCTGCTCCTCTGCCCCTTAACCTTCGGACGTGCTGCTTTTCACCATCACTGCCTGCCAAAGACCCCCAAGTGTGGTACTGTTGTTCATGTAAGGTTGTTTCTTTAACTTTGAGCACTATACATCCACTTTTATGTTTGTCTAAAAATACAAAAATTAATTCTGATATGAATTATGTTTAAAGCAACAAATAAAATAAACCATTTTAGTAGCTGTGTAAAAAAATGATTAATATAATACATTTTTCAAAATGTATAATGTTTTAGTCATTTCCACCAAACCAAACAATTTAGCTTCTAATAAAGTTTTATTTTATTTTTTTTAAATTATTTTTATTTTTATATTTCGGTAACACTTTACAATAAGGTTCATAAGTTGAACATTAGTTAATGTGTTAACTAACATGAACTAACCAATGAGCAATACATTTACTGTATTTACTAATCTTCGTTAATGTTACTTAATGAAAATACAGTTGTTCGCCGTTTGTTCATGTTAGTTCACAGTGCGTTAACTAATGTTAACAAGATTTTAATAATGTATTAGTAAATGTTGAAATTAACACTGACAAAGATTAATAAATGCTGTAGAAGTGCAGTTAATTATTAGTTCATGTTAACCAATGTAGTTAACTAATGTTAACTAATGAACCTTGTTGTAAAGTGTTACCTATATTTCTTTTATTAAAAATATTAACAACCTGTCACTTACATGAGATTGCCTTACATTTCTTCTATTTCAAGAAGTTGTTTCTCTTGGATACACACCACAATAGGGATGAAAAGATAACAATGTACCGTTTCATGACGACATGATTTTAAGTTTCACTTGTGTGCAGATAATTTCCAATCAAGATGTAATTTAGTCAAATTGTGTGATAATCAGTGTTGGGGAAAGTTACTTTGAAAAGTAATGCACAACAATATTGCTTTACTACAATAAAAAGTAACTAATTGCATTACTTAGTTACTTTTTACGAAAAGCAGTGTGTTACGTACATTACTTTTGCATTACTTTTTCTCACCTGAGCTGAGCTTGCTTGTTTTTTTAATAACAAAAAGGTTATATTTTTGGGCAAATGTGAAGGCCCTTTCACACCAAAATTTATGATTAAGCTTCAGGCTGAAGGAAGTGCAAATACATGCGTGTACAGTAGAGGGCGCAGCTCAAACCTTTTAGCTGTGTTTCTGTTCTGGATTGAAGAAGAATAGGGTGCAAAAGAAGAAAGTTTAACACTTACTTCACCAATGAAAACAAAAAATCTAAAGTCAATTTTGCTTATGGTTTAGCTGAATCTTCGAAGGTCAGCAGCAAGTACTTTGGTCAATAAAGAGAGATTAAATGCATAAAATATATTTGTATTATTTAAAATATTTAATTATTGGAGGTTTGCGTAGTATTCTAATTTTGCTTTTTACTAGTTTTATTCATTTTGAGGAATACTAATTCTTTTTTTGTGCAAGTGAGATGAGTAAATGCATGCTCACATTTAGTCTAGAACTATAATAACCGTCACACAATGCCTCGACACTTTCTCTCAACATGGGGTCAGGATAGCTGTCAGTCAGTAAATGGGAAAAAGTAACAGATATTTTGTTATAATTTTAAAAGTAATGTGTTTACTAGTACCCCCAACACTGGTGATAATATTATTTAATTGTGTATTTTAAACATATTTAAAATACATAACATGATATATATGAAATTTAAAATAAATTAATTATTCAAAATTCATATATGAATTTTTTAAACGTCATTTCTACCACAGAATTTGAGATGTAATGGAACTGACACTGTGGTGGGAATTTCCATTGCTTTCAGGAAAAAAGAAACAAATCAAATAAACTATTAAAAGTATTAAAAGTGTGTTTTAAGAGAGTTTAGTATATTTATAGTTCACAGGGCCAAAAGTGCCTGAAGAAACACCCTCAAAAGAGATCTCTCCATTTGAGCACATATAAGGGGGCTTGAATGACAAACGAAAAGGTTTTTGAAAGCATTTGTGTGAAGGATTGAGAAAGAGAGAGAGAGTGACAGACAAATATAGTCTTGAGTTAAGATTTCAACCAGTCAACTTTATGATTAAAATTCTGTCCCTTTACACTCATAAATTACACAATATTTCATATTTTCACTCCAGCAACCCCACTTTGCCTTTATGCAAGCCATTTGTGATAGATTTGTCAGGAGCTAAACTAATTTTTGCTGCACTAAAAGCATCCTGTACATAACACACACTATCAGAAACAGCATAAACATGCTGAAATGTAAGATTCAAGCCATTTTCACTTTGTAAAACAATTGGCGATATGTTTCAAACACTTCTGCAGAGTCTCAAGCAAGTCAGAGACTCATTCTTCTGCCCGTCTTAAATCCCTCCATTCTCAGGAGAGCTTGGTGAACGCTGGCGGTGGCCCACGCTCCAGCCTGACAGCCATCTGCCGAGTCCCATTGGTCCACTGGCGAGTGATACAGAGCAAGCAGGCGATCTCTCCCAAGAGTGTCTACATGGCGTGTGTAAAGGGGTTGTTCTGTGGCTTCGCTGAGAGCCCCTTGAGTCACGGTTTCGGGCTGGAGGCCCAGGGGAGGAGGGTGGTTGTTTGTGAAGCAGAGGGAGAGAGTGAGCCCACTCCAAAGCTGCCTCCTCAGGCTGTGGCCCTCTGGAGGGTCGCTGGAACGTCTTGGAGCCATCTGGGGAGAAGTGGAGCGTGGCAGAGAGCAGCTGGACCCTCTGAGCGCCTATTTAAGTACTGGCAGCCCTGAGGCACCATCAGTCACATCACAGAGACAGAGCAGGGACATGCAGAGAGGGGCAAGTAGGAAACAGACACCCTTAAAATATAATTGCCCACAAATCACCAGCCCATGCCCCCAATATGCCCTTTGCTCACTCTATAAAAATAGATTTTACCCTAATAAAATTAACCCACAAAGACATGCCATATTATAAAACTCAAGCATTCTAAGACACTCAAGCGAAATATTAGCACAAAACAAATCAGTTCTTTGGCCTCATAAACACTTTTCTTTTTGATGCAAAATTCTAGATTGGTGCTTTAGTGTGAAATAAAAAACTAAAAAAATATAAATATTATAAGCATTTTAATGTTGGTCATCCTCACATGCAGTGCAAAATAAATAAATAAATAATCGCTATCCGTATCGATTCATTTCTACATCATTGCAACTATACCCTTGCTCAACAATACCTCTCTGCTACGTACTTTCTTAATGGTTTCTCAAAGTGGTAAATTGTTTGAACAGCTTGAAGCATGGGAGCTAGCCATTAGGCTAAATGGCATGTGTCTTTAAAAAACAATTCAGATGGATTTTTGATATCTGAATAAATGAAAACACAACAATCTTGCTAAGTAAGGGGTCATACTCATGCGTACGGCGTCAATACTTCAGGAAATAACAGTGGAAGGGTAGACTAATAATATGCATTGTGGCTAATGGAGCAGTTTACTTAAGATCTATATCTGCACGTATACAAAGTCAAGTTTGTTCTGTGGCCATCTTGGTACGACCCCCTGCAGCTATTTGCTGTGTAAACAAATAGGCACACAAATACAGCTCCTATGCACTTGAATGATTCAAATCAGAAATAAAATCTGACAAATCTCAAATTTTATTTTTGTATTTCACTAAAATGTTTTCCTGGTTGCTAATAATAATTGAAACAATATCAAAAAAGCTAATGGCTCTTTATAAGCAAAGAATTTTCTGGCACTATAGCTATGTTTACATGCACCTAAATAATCCATTAGTAATCAGGCTGATAGCTCAATACACCAATCAATACAATTTAGCTTGAACCGAATCAGATTTAAATGGGTGGAGAAAAAAAACAAACAAACATTAAATAAGAGTTGAAAAACTTCATATTTTGTAAGTCAACATTTATGTGATTAAAGGCGAGGTAACTAGTTGCCAATGCTATCATTAATTAACAAATAAGCCTGAACCTTTAGCTGAGACTCGAACGTGGGTTGCCTTGTACACACTGCACAGCTATGGCATATGACACAGCGCCCACAAGGCTATTGCTTCTACTTTATCAATTTTATCAGTTTTATCAGTTCACAGATTTCTGCTCGTTCTAAATCAGATACAGATAAAGTAGCTCAGTAAGATTACATTTATATGAATGCATTAGTGAGAGAGTGACTGCGTGTGTGAATTAATTCTACCTGGCAACATCTTTCTACTAATGGTGAAGCTATGGGTTTTAGTTAATAAAGAAATATATGCTAGAACTTTTCAGTTTCATAGAACGAGCAATACTGTATGTGTGTGTGTTACAATGCAGCAGCGCATTAGTTTAGAACGGAACAATAAGCTGTACAATAAGCTATTTAAAACATATTGAGTATCCAAATGATACACTCTCGGTGTATGCATTTATTTGTCATTTTAACTGTTGGAAACAAAGCGTAAAAGTGGACTTCAATGAGTTCTTATCCTGTTGCACCCTCTATAGTTCAGTTTTTTTCAGTTTTTCACTGCACACTGTACAAAAAATGTATAGGGTTGATATAAACAGAACTTTCAGAATATTAAATAGGATTGGATTCATTCAGGTTGGCGAAAAGTAGTGCATGTAAACATAAAGATTGAGTGCTATGACTCAACCGCCTTATACAGTCTCTGACACATATATAGACGTGAGGAAGGTATGTGTGAAAGGGAATAGACTGTGCTGTTTTCAAAATCTCAGGAAGCACACCTCTGTGAAGCAGCTAAATGCAGAAATTACTGCAGCTTTAAATAAACCACCACACGCACTAACAACAAGCCACGGCGTCTTATCACATCACCTTATCGTGCTTCCAACTGTCAGCATCCCAGCAGCATAATTATCCGAGCCTGTCAGCCCACACCTATTTTTTATTTTTATTTTTTGCTTATTTTTGGGGTGTTTTTTGAGCATATCGGATGAAAGATAAATCTTGGGCATAAATCTCACAGCTGGCAACATTCATCATGATATTTCTTTGGCTGGAAATGTAAAAGTAACTGCAGACGGCAAATCATTAGACAAACGCCGTGATGAGTGATTCCTCTGTTAGTAATCCGCGTTCTGGTCCAAATGGCTGACAGATGAGCTACCACATGCTAAACTTATAATAAAGTGTGAGAGAAATAATTGGGAAGGTCGTGGTAAGACTCTGGCTCTCTGCTCCATCTAAATGTGAGAACCAAATGCTCTCTCTCTCTCTCTCTCTCTCTCTCTCTCTCTCTCTCTCTCTATTTCGCGCCGTCTTACGTTCACACACAAGCCCTCCGGTAAAAACACAAACACAAGCCCCTAAAAGACATAAAACTTAATAGGCACCATCCTCTCAGTGGTGCACTTGTCGATTGCTCGCTAGAGGCGGTGTAGGTGGTTTTCTCCTGCCGTTTGGCTGTCTTGATGCTTTGTGTTCGTCCCAGGAGTCCATATTTATGAGGCTAGGGAGACAGCGAGGGTGATGAGGGAAGAGATTGCTGGAGAATGAAAGAAATGAGATTTCTATACTGAGAGAAAGAGAGAGGGAGAAAGCTCCTTGTCAGGAAGAGCATTAATTAAAGTGTTAAAGCTAAAAGAAGTATTGACTTCCTCTTTCGTTACAACCCCCCCACCCTCCTGCGCTCCCTACGGTACCGTCTTCTACTGCAGGCCTAGAGAGCTGACTGCAAGAAAAAGGCCCACCAAGACCAATTAAAGCCTTCAGCACCAGGCTGAGAGCAAGACAAATGGAGGCAGAGAGGCTCGATTACAAGAAACCTTTGTACCAATGTAAAGCAATTAGAGCGCTCTCAGGGGCCAGACAGCACGGTACCTATGTGTCATGGATCCGACATGCTGGCTAAACCTCCCAACAATCACTCTTTTCTGCTGCCTCGGCCCACTCAAATAGTCGTATTAGTGTCATATATCAGCTCACAGGCCAGCTATTGGTTTCAGCTGGGGAAGGAGAGAACGAGAGTAAATGAGATGGCTAAAAAACGGCCAACCTTTGAACCTCTGTGACAGAAACAATATGCTGGAATCCGCGCTCAGCCCTGAGGGATCTCCTCTTTAGTCCGGCTAAAAATCACTGTTTGTTTTAGAGGTCAAAGGGCTCAAACTTGTCATGCTGATCCTTGCTCTTGTCTCTGATTAACTGCTTGACTACACTGCTAATAAAAGTCTCTTATCAAGTTAATATATATTTATATTTATTTTTACGAGTTTATTTTGGCGTCAGTATGATTTGTGAAAAATGTTACTTTTATTCAGCAAGTTGATCAGTTGATAAAGTTAATAAAGACAAAGTTACAAAAGATTTCTATTAAAAATGCTTTTTTTTTTTAAAAAAAAAAAAAAAAAGAAAAGAAAGAAAGAAATGCAACACGGTTTCCATAAAAATACTAACAGCAGTGTTTTCAAGTGTCATCTAATAATAATAGATGTTTTTTGAGCACCAAATCAGCATCTTTAGAATTATTTGACGCATCTTAGAGGCATCTTAGAAGGATCATGTGACACTGAAGGCTGAAAATTCAGCTTTGCCATCAAAGGAATAAATAACATTTTATATTCAAATAGAAAACAGTTATTTTAAATTATAACAATATTTCAGAATATTATTTTTTTGACTGTAAATATAGAAAATAAAAATATAAAAACCTTGATGAGAGCCTTTTTTAATTCAGACTTATCACTTCAGTATAGGGAACACATATAAACTATTAACTATGACTTTTCCCTCAATAAACTCCTAATTTACTGCTTATTAAAGGATTAGTCCACTTTTAAATAAAATTTTCCTGATAATTTACTCACCCCCATATCATCCAAGATGTCCTTGTCCTTCTTAATTAAAATTAAAGTTTTTGATGAAAACATTCCAGGATTTTTTTTCCATATAATGGACTTCAGTGGGCACCAAACAGTTGAAGGTCAAAATTAGTTTCACTGCAGCTTCAAATTGTTCTACACAATCCCAGATGAGTAATAAGGGTCTTATCTAGTGAAACCATCGCTCATTTTCTGAAAAAAAAAAATTGAAAATTACATAAGTTTTAACCATAAATTCTCATCTTGAAGTTAACTAATTTTTGTATGCAATATTCTAGTATAGAACAATTAGTTCAAACTTTGACCTGTGGAGGGCAGTAATACACTTAGCAGTGTCTACACTGCTGAAATTGTAATAGAGAAGAAGAAGAGAGCTAGTTCAAGATGAGCACTTATGGTTAAAACTTATGTAATTTTCAATTTTTTTTTCAGAAAATGAGCGATGGTTTCACTAGATAAGACCCTTATTTCTCATCTGGGATCGTGTAGAACTATTTGAAGCTGCAGGGAAACTAATTTTGACCTTCAACTGTTTGGTGCCCATTGAAGTCTACTATAAGGAAAAAAATCCTGGAATGTTTTCATCAAAAACTTTTTTTCTTTTCGACTGAAGAAAGAAAGACATGAACATCTTGGATGACATGGGGGTGAGTAATCCTTTAATAGTTAGTAAGGTAGTTGTTAAGTTTAAGTATCGGGTAGGATTAAGAATGTAGAATAAGGTCACGCAGAATAAGACATTAATATGTGCTTAATATGTACTAATGAATAGCCAATATTCTATTAATATGCATGCTAAGTTTAAAAACCCTAAAGTGTTACCCAGAATTGTTCACTGAGATTATCAAAGTTGTATTGGCTCAAATAAAAGTGGTGCAGCCTGTCAGTAGGAGGTCATAAGCATTGGTGGATAAAGTGATTTTTAATGTAAATTTATGTTCATTAGTTCTATCTACAATTAACCGAGTGAAAATTCTCTCTGCGACCCGAGATTACGAAGTAATTTTGACAAATGGCAGCAGATCAGTAACGACCTTTTTCTTTTATGGCGAGGCGGCGGAGGCTGAGGTTATTTATTACGCCTTTTTAAGAAGCAGGTAGAAAAGAATAAATGTGATGCTGTCATAGTGTGTAATGGGCCCAGTAATGGCAGACTGCAGACTGCATAATGATGATCTTTCTCATGTAAAACCACACAAAAAGTCTCTCTTTCATTCTCATTCTTGCATTTAGCACCACAGTTTAGAAAAAAAAAAAAAAAGACAAACTACTTCTAAATGACAGCTTTTGTATAATGAGGGGTTGTAAAGAGCCCATTGCACCATTTTAAGGATGTTCAGAAACAGACATACACATACATGCAGTGATAAATTGCCTTATCTTTCCAAGTCACTATAAATCCGAACTTTCAAATCCAAACCTTGCCTTTTTTCCCTAAATACGGGATTGAGGTGATTTCCCACTCTGTCTCTAGAGTATCCAGATTTTCCTTAATTCTGGGAGAGGCTGCCATGTTTCAAAAGCTCCCATTTCTTACATCAGTCAAACAAAAACAATATCTCAAAGGAATCAATCCACAAATGACAAGCCAAATTGTTGAAAAAAGCTAAAAAAGAATTTCCAGGAATCTATGGCTCTGTTGAATATGGCTCTGAAATGAGTTTAGGACTTGGCCCAGACATAAGGCAATGAAGTCAACCAAAATTACCCAGCAATCATGGCAAGCTCTCTGGATATTAGCCCACAGTAAATCAGCCTGACGACGGAGATTTCCCTAACTGCAGAAATATGGGAGGCTGTCTCTAATTTTCTCTCAGTCTCTGTCTTATTCTCTCTCTCTCTCTCTCTCTCTCTCTCTCTCTCTCTCTCTCTCTCTCTCTCCTCACAGTTTGGGTTTGATGGAGTCCCTTGGCATTGCTGGGTAAAAGCTTCAGCAGATGGCTAGATACTTGGCTCGGGAAGAGAGCCATACTTAATTTTTTTGGCAGAACTACAGGCATATGGCAAAAGTTCACGTCAAACGCTGCGCTTCGCAGGCGGAGACCGTCTCCAATAGATGGAGGAACACAAGGCAGAATGTTTTTCTCCTTTTCACTGTTTAAAACTAAGATAAAACAGAAAGAGACGGAGGAGTTGTCAAAATAGCAGGCTCTCTTGATTGATTTGCTGCGGTGACTGTGAATGTGTGTAATTCAGCAGGAGACCGGCCAACTCCACTCATTTCTCAGATAAACACGGCCACAATAACAGAGAGCGCGAAGATAAACATGGTTCTGCTTAAGATCAACTGCGCAATCCGCAGCGCAGAAGAGCCTGCCAAAACTGCACTGCCCTCAGCACTTACTAAAGCGAAGACAGTCAAGTCGGTGATCTTAGTAGGAGAGCACAGAAAACACAGGGTCTTTTGTCTCTGTCCAAAAGATTAGCTCCGAAGACATTTGTGGAGATTGGATACACATTTAGGATTTAAGGGATCGTTTGCAGGATTCAAAATCAATAAAGGCATAGATTGTGGAGCCGCTGGAGCCACGAGCAGAGGAAAAATCAAATAAGAGGCTCTTATCCTCAGAACATCTCCTGCTGGCAAACACATGTGGAGATATGATTATTCTGCTGGTCAGGGCGCTGTTTTCATTTTCTCAAATTCAGTTTAAAATTATGTCTGAAACTATGTCTTTAACTGCATGGAGGGCAGGCAACCAAATTATTGTGTGGGTGTGGGGGTATAGGTCATGAGACTACTGTTTTGAGCTTGTAAACTGAAAATCTAAAAGAGCCGAAATGAAATATAACGAAACTCGTCCAGCACCGTTTGAGCTACAGACAAGAGCGATGTCTAAAATCATGCGGTTTGTTGAGGAGAGGTGTTCTATTACTTTTCTAAGCTATGGCAACCATCCACAAGACATTTTCTTCAGAGGCAATGTAAAAAAAAAAAAAAATTATCATTCATCACTTTCATCCCTAGAAACTTACATTTATTCTGTTTTTTGGTTGTGTTCACTGTAGCACAAGTTGTCACATTCACGTTTGTTCTGATCATGCAAAGAAATATTTTGGGAAAAAAATACAATAATTCTTCCCACATCAGACAACAATCACATGGCAATATCATTCTTTTCTCCTATAATTTATCCTTCCATCTAAAAGCTTGGCATTCATGTAGCCAAGAAATGATCCCCTGTGAAATAAAAAGGGGCCTCTATCAAATCCTGATGCAGAGAAACACTTTGCCTTGAAATAAATCAGAGGAGAAAGCAGCCAGAAGAACAGCAAAAGAAAGAGTTAGAGAAAAAAAAAAAAAAAAAACATAAAAAGATGACACTTTATGCAGATGATTTTATATATATATAGTCAAACTAAAATTTATTCAGACACATTCAAAATTTCATTCATTATTACAATTTATTCAGTATAGTTTCAAAAAAAGTAATAAAATATGAGTTAAACTGTGTCAAAAAACAATCATCTTAATTATGTCAGATAACACTTAAGCAAAACATGGTCAGGTCAAAGTGTCTGAATAATTGTTGGTCCCAATTTTTTATCAATTTTACTGGTAGCCCACTATATGAAGAATTTTTGGGGATAATATGTCACAATTTACTTTATTTTGCTATCCTCACTTACATAAATGAACTATAGTGTCCTGCACCCACTAGTAAAAAAAAAAAAAAAAAAAAAATAAAATAAAATAAATATATGTATGTATGTATGTATGTATGTATGTATACATACATACATAGCTATGGAAAAAATTAAGAGACCACTTAACATTGATTTCTGAACTTGGAGTGGTCTCTTATTTTTTTCCATAGCTGTATATATATATATATATATATATATATATATATATATATATATATATATATATATATATATATATATATACACACACAAACATAGACAGCCTTTTAAACAGTAAAAGTGTGTGTGAAAAGAAAGTGTGCATGAACTAAAAATCCCTGCACCTACAAAAATCGTTTTTTCCAAACCGTGCATGAAAGAGAGGCCAAGGACGTTGTATCCCAAGCGTTAGATTGGTTTCACATCAGATGATTAGCCTCATCCATGCTAATTACACTGAATGGAAACTAATTAGCAGGAACCACTCTTCAGCTAATGAGGACATTATTTCTTAGGACATTATTTCTTAGGACATTATTTAGTGACGCACACATCCTCCCTTAAGCCAAACTGCAGCTCAAAAAAAGCTTTACACCATTATTTATAGTTATTTAGACACCATTTAACACCAAGATATTCTGCGTTTCTAAAACTAGAGCTAAAAACAATGCTTGATGCTAATCACTGATGCTAATTAAGCACTTGACTAAAAACCAAATCGTTACTTTAAATATTAGAGAATATTACAGTTTATGTGATTGCATTTCTCTCTGAGAGTACTGCTCTTTTATACCGAGCAGTTGATGTTTTATTTGTTTGTCTAATGCTAATGATTTATGTAAATGGCATCACTTTAAATTAGCAGAGGTAATTTGCACGAGGTGCTGTTCTTTATATGACATTATGAATTTCATACCACGTCACATTTTCTGCAAATAACGAGTCTAAAAATGAATGTGAAATGATCTTTAAATGGAGAGCATGCACACATATCAAACCTCTCTCCCCCAGCTCCCGTGGCCCGCAATTAGACCCGCAACAGCAATCAAAACTCAATGACAATACCCACAATCCCCCTCTGCGGACATGTTTTCCTAACCTCACTGAAGACCCTAGCAGAGGTCCACTTATTCTGTCAAAAGAGCCCCATGTCTAAAATCAAAACAACCCAATCAGCAGACACACTGGTTCTGCTGTCCCACTGATTAAACGCACGGTGTGTGTAGGAGAGAGAGGGGAAAAGAGCGTGGGGGAGAGTGCAATTTGCTAAATTACAAGTATTCTGAACATGTAAATATAGTTTAATTACAGCAATTAAAGAAGATTACTGGAGATTGGCAGATGGGGGATGTAATGCTCTTTTAATTAAAGTCTGAATATACTGTAACACAAACAGAATGTTAACCCCACTGAATGGAATGGGTAGTTAGACCCTGACAAATTGTATCCCCATGCCTCTCTCTGAAGACTTATAATTAACAGTGTTTAGAGGGAGAGCTCGTATGTGTGAGCGTGTGTACGTTTCTGTCAGGGTGAAAGAGACAGCGGCAGAAAATTGAAAACAGGCCTTTCTGGCTGCAATCGCCGACTCTGGGAATAGCAGATTGAATTAGGGTGACATCAGGAAAAACATTTTGACAACAGTTAATGTGGCATTAGGGCCAATTAATTGGGATTTGGTGTGTGAGATCACTCTCTGCGAATTAGAAACAGTCTTATGACTCGCACATGAAAACCTTGGAAATGAGGGCTAATGAAAGTACGAGGCCTTGGCGGGGCTTCAAAGGACCAAGGAAGGGATGGGGGAGAGAATCAAGCTGACACACATTGAAGAAGTTCTAACCGATCTGGGGATGAAAGCAACACCAGTAAAAATGGTCACAGATTATGGTGGTGGTTTCACAAGAGGTTTGTTCCTAAGTAAACTTTGTAATGCCTAACAATCAGAGCTTTCTGAAACTCCATATGTGTCTAATGCGCAAGCCTTTACATAATCCAAACAGCTGCTATGTAAGTCTATACATCTTTACATATGGAATGCATCCAGTACCAGTGTCACACTCCTAACAACAAAACTAACACGTATAAACAGCATCAGGTGGTCTTTTCTGCCAGCATGGCTTCAACACACTTGTGGGAAAGGCATTTCCACTGGATCTATACAACAGTGTAGCAACATTTTATAAATTCATGTCAATAGTCTATTAGAAATTCTAACAGAAAGATCAATGACCCTCGCCCAGGGCCTCGCAATAAAGATTGCCTTTGGAAAGGCATTTAAGGGCTTAATCTCTTCATCATGTGGTATTTGGAAGCCTAACTTTGTTCTTGTTAGGCAGATCAATTGCATTAATTTACAAAATGGGGGAAAATGTCACCTTTCATCCTTTAAGTCAGCAGCGAGCGAGAGAGCTGCATTAACGAGCGTGACCGCTCCACTCCCTCATATTAGCACAGAGAGGTGTCATGGGAGACCTGACCTACAAATTTTAATTACCGCATGAAAAATGCAGGGCCGCCGATGAACAGTGACATCGAAAGTGCAACCAAAGAGCCGTCTGGATGAGTTAACGCTTTCCCGTCTGGACTGGAATGAGAGACTATGCACAAATAAGAGAACGTCAGATCAAACGCAAGACTGAGGAAACATAAACACATCCACTACTACATACTGTATAACCAGGCCATGAACAACCCAAAATGTGTTAACTCATATTATATTAGAAAGATACAGAAAGTGTTATGTCTTAACTTAAATAAAAAAAAAAAAAAAATATATATATATATATATATATATATATATATATATATATATATATATATATATATATATATATATATATATATATATATATATATATATATATATATATATCATAAATACATACATTGAAAAAATGTATAAAAATGTCTGGATTATTTTTATTTATTATTTTTTTTAAATACTAACAAAAAAATAAAAATACATGTATAAAATTAAATAAATAATAATAATAACTGTAATTGTATATTTTATTTTGATTGCCATGACATTTTTTTTTATTTTAATTAAAAAAAAATATTTTACACTTTCCACATATTTATGTCATCTGTCAATCAAAAAATAAAAAAAATAAATAAATAAATAAAATCAGTAAACACTAGGGGTGTAACGGTTCGAATTACTCAAGGTTCGGTTTGTATAACAGTTTTAAAGTCACGGTTTCAGTACGGTTTGGTATGTGCCATGTTCAGGGAAAAAATGACTATACTGTCAAATAAAGATAAAGAAAATAATAACAAATAATCTAACTACAAGTAACTGCACAAATAAATACAATAGAGCAAAGATACAAATAAAATAAACGGTGCTTTTCAGTTTTTTCAGGTAGGTTTAACGGTTTTCAGGTACAGTAATTGAATAAAGTAATCAAATGTAAAATAACATTGCATATTTGACTGTATAAATGAAATATTAATCCTTATTATAGTTACAAAAACTATCAATCAAGAGCAGCGAGTGATTTCCTTGTCTTTTGTTATTTGATAAACATTAAAAACACAGACAGCAGGAATATTAGGCTGCTGTCACTTTAAGACAATGCAAGGATCCGGTACACTGATACTGTCCGTTCAACCGACTGTGTCTGCAAGGATACTCAACAAGACGGGCATGTTGACATTTTTTTTGTGAATTTGTCCATTCAAGCACAAGCCATTCAATATATGCGCATTGTCTGAGATGCGGGTTTGCACACAAACCATTACACTCCTAGTAAATAGTGAATACAAGGCCAAAAAAAGAGAAAAGTGTTAAGGCCTGTACACACCAGGATGAATATCGCATGCGTTTATCGCTAGCCTTTTAAGACGTTTTTTGTGTTCATACCCAAGCGATTTTCACTGGCGATGCGCAGAGTGAACATGCAAATTCGCTCCCTGACAGTATGTGGCGCTTTTGCTTAACGGTAGTGCAAATAAACATATTTATGATATTAATAAAAAGTTAAAGAAGATAAAATGGCACATATTATATATATATATATATATATATATATATATATATATATATATATATATATATATATATATATATATATATATATATATATATATTTTTATATATATAAAAATATGACATATGAGAGATAGTCAGAAACAGTAGTGCAAATAAGTCACAATGACAGTAGTGCAAGTGAACGGTAGTGCAAATAAACATATTTATGGAATATACATTATCAACTATATTTCTTGAATGTAAAAGAAAAAAAAAAAAAAACTGTAAAAATACAGAAATAATACACATCTATTGGTGTGGCCAAGAAGTGGCAGAGCACCCATAGTGTGCTTCTTAATCAGCTCCCTAGTTCACTAGTCAGGGCACTGATCAGGGAGTCAGCCACATTCATTTACAGGATATACTGATACACGACCTAGGAAGCTAGGGAACTGTTTGAGATGCAGGGATAGTTTGTTGGGGTCTTCCTCGTCTACTTACTTTCTCTTCGTCGTCTTGGTATCAATGTGTGCTCGGCAAGACTGTTTGGTGCTTGAGCGCCACCAAGTCGTGTTTTACTGTAACTTCAGCAGCTCCAGGCACGTGAACAAAAGCGCCACTCTCATTGGTCGGCCAGTTATTAACGCGCCGCGTCAAACCAAAAAAAAAAAACAAAAAAAAAAAACGAACCTGAGTAAAAGCATCATTTAAAAAACCAAAAACTCACACTCACATTGGCGCCCTTTGTTTAGTCATAAGGCGTTAAACATCGGCGATAATCGCGCGCGATATTCGTCCCGGTGTGTACAGGCCTTTAATGTGACATCAACTGTGGATACATGTTTTTCTCAAACATGGAAATAACTCACGACATCGATCAGGTTTGCTGACAACACCTCACTGTGTTGCTCAGAGCTCTCCATCCCATGTTCATTTTAATGTAGACATAATGGGTTCTCACGGATCAGTGCACCAGCATTGTGCGCATCTTGTTGCCGTCGTGCATCAGAGAGAGTGGTTGTTTCTGTGAGATAATTAAAGCAACGTGAGGAGCAAGAACTCGGCACTTCTAGACCCACAAAGATTAATCGGGGGATTGTTCTCAAAGGCAAAACAATTTGTGTCAGTTATTGTTTGGGTTGGATAACATGGGGTTAACTGACACATATAATCTCTCATGACAACGACTGACTTCATCATTGTCTCTATGGAAGGTAGGAGAGTGGATGATGAATTT